>NC_080737.1:12014523-12314523 GCF_019097595.1 Hemibagrus wyckioides | reverse complement strand
GAAATAAAAAGGATAAAAAGTAGATAGAATAGAAAGTACTAGTGTTAGTGGGTCAAGGTTTTTATATATTAAATAAAAGAAATCAAGTAGATAGCATAGAAGTAGAATAAAGGGTTTAAGTGTTAGAGAGTCAAGATTTTTTTGAATCAATAAAAATTAATGACCTGCACACGCGCATCTACAGCATGGCTAACTATCACCTAATAATTCCACTTTGTGCAAGCTAATGGTGTTCACAAAATATATTTTTAAAAATATATACTGATAGAAATTTTAAAAGAGCATGCCAGAAAATGACAAACTAGCACACTGTTTTAGAGATGGGGATACAGTATTTTCTAGTGACAAATTTGACCAGAAATTTCTTTTCTTTTCTTTTTTTTGGTGTGCTAGTGCTAATTACTTACTGTTTACTCTTACTGGTCTGTTCTCATGCCATTGAGTGAACATTGTTATCTGTTACTTACACTGTCGTAGCTTTTGTTTGTGTTTGTGTTTCTGATACTTTTGATAATTAATCAAATCAGAGCTATTTAATAACGCACAATTTTGAGCAAAAACTATGGGATTACAGAAACAAGACTCTTTGGAATTCATTACTTTCCAGCCCTGGTGACCTTCAATAGCATGGCTTACTCACCTATTAGCCACCTCACTGCATATGTTATCATGTTAGAAAATGTACAGATCTGAGTGTCTTTTTGAACTGGATGTTGGCTTTCCTCATTAATATTCTACAGTGTTATATATTTATATCTATATTTTTGTAAAGCTGTACAGTTTGATTGCATCCTTGTGACCTTCAGAATAAAATTTAGTTCAGGATTGTTTTGCCTCGCCTTGTTTTTATTTATGTAAAAAAATCCCTTTGTGTAGCTCCTATGGTTTATGGTTTGGCCTTTTTTTGACTACACACTTGACCACATTTGTGTTTGAACTATTTTGACTGTTTTTTTTTCTGTTTTAATAAACCTCATGTGTATGGATCCTTATATGCTTATATCTATGCTTATCTCCACAGTTACAATATTTAGGACCTACTCCTACCCACACTTGCCATATTGATGTATTCTGTATCCAAATCCTAATTCTTTTGGTGTTTTGCCTTCAGCAAGTGATCTGCAGTTTAATTGAATTCTTGGCCACTGCAGATTCCACTTCATTGCCTTATAAAAGTTTTGGATTGCTTTGGCAGTGTGCCTCAGGTCATTGTCCATCTGCACTGTGAAGTACCTACCAGTGGATTTTTAAGCATTTGACTGAATCTGAGCAGATAATATAGCTCCTCAGATTCAAAGTGACATACAGCCAAGTTGGTCTGTATATATATATATATATATATATATATATATATATATATATATATATATATATATATATATATATATATTTACAGATGTATTTATTTACATTACAATGTATTCTTCTTCTAGTTAATTAATTAGAATGATCGCTACACAAGATACACATGCCCTGGTTTACCACTAGGGGGCTCTTATTCCCTACAGTAAACATTGTGTTGATTCTCGAGCTGAAGAGGAAACAACCTGCTAATCAAACATACCGCCTCCTGCAGGTTAAGGGTCAGTAATTCATAAAAATATCTTACTTCAAAACTCAGACTGATTATAAAAAAAACCCACTTTAGTATGAATCCCTATAATGCTGAATCATGTTCTACATTTTTTAAGATATGAATGAAATGTTCTAGCTGTTCTAAATTAGGAAAACGTCCTACTATTAATAGTTACTAACCATTTTTTTTTTCATTATTATCACTAATTCGAAGAAATATTTGGTAAAATATTTACAGTAATCTATAAAGTAATAGTAGTTTAGTTAGTACACTTTGCTAGGGCGAGCCTCTGACCGCTAACACTCACATTTTTAAACGGTTCCCTCACACTGACTATTTATTTATTTATTTATTATCACTGTGTCCTCATTCATTATGCTCTGAGGAATAAACAGGCCTAAATGAACCCTCAACAACTCACTAGGAATACACCATCTATACTACCACACGACAGACAGAAATAAAATTGGCTTACATTTTTAAAAAAGTGATGAGATACACATTCAAATGTTGAAATATATATTTTATGTACTTCCAATGATCAAGTACAGTACATCATAAGTAACAGAAACACAAACACAAACTTAACAAAAGCTATGACAGTGTAAGTAACAGATAACAATGTTCACTCAATGGCATAAGAACAGACCAGTAAGAGTAAACAGTAAGTAATTAGCACTAGTTCACCAAAAAAAAAGAAAAAGAAAAAAGAAAAATAAATTTCTGGTCAAATTTGGCACTAGAAAATACTGTAATACTGTATATCTCTAAAACAGTGTGCTAGTTGGTCATTTTCTAACATGTTGCATTATGCTCTTTTAAAATTTCTATCAGTATATATTTATAAAAACATATTTTGTGAACACCATTAGCTTGCACAAAGTAAAATTATTAGGTGATAGTTAGCCATGCTGTAGATGCGCGTGTGCGGGTCATTAATTTTTATTAATTCTAAAAAATCTTGACCCTCTATCACTTACACCCTCTATTCTACTTCTATGCTATCTACTTGATTTCTTTTATTTAATATATAAAATCCTTGACCCACTAACACTAGTACTTTCTATTCTATCTACTTTTCATTATTTTTATTTCTTATAAAAAACATGTTACATGTACTGCGTTTGACTAAACGGGATTTGTCACAGCACAGCACTTACATATTGTTGCTCGTTTGTTGGTTTGATTTGATCCATCGTAAGTTACTTTGGCTGAAAGCATCAGTCTGCCAAATGATGATGTAAATGTCATGTAAATGTAATTGTGACCGACCTGCTCCCCATATTCGAGCAGGTTAGCTAAATACGTACCGAAAATATAATAATTTCAACATACTACGATTTGGTACACTTTAATTCTAAGCTCTGATACTATTACGGACGGATAGTATTTGTTTTAATTTGGATTTGGCATCATGTCAGTCATTTTTTACAGACACGCCCCTGACACCCTCTTCACTGGTTGTCAGTGCTTTATTGTATTTAACCTATATTCTGTAAATTGTATATTTACTTAGCCTAAGCACTACTGCTTTTGGTGTTTCCGTTTGTGAAAATGGAACGATGGATTGTGAATCGGGTGGACCCTCAACTCTCTATAGACTTGCACTGGATTAGGATCAAACCTGCCCTATCCAATATGGCAAACGCATTGCCGTCTCTCTGTAACTATAGTTAGCACCCGCAGCTAATCTGTAGCAAGCTTTGCAGTGATTGGTTGAGCTCTTCACGTGCGTTGTGCCCTGTCCAATATGGCGAACTCATTGAGGTCTCTTCCTTTCTATAGCCAGCTAATCTGATTGGCTGATTCTTTAGGGGCGGTGCACAGCCCTTTACAGGCTTACCAGAGCGGCGCAGAACAGAGCAAGTGTCTCAATTGGCATTCGTGGCTGCTTTCTAGCTTCTGCGCACATTTTCGGCTTACCAGCGAGAATTTCGGAGGCTAGCCGCAGAGGCTAGCTGTCAGTGACGATCCGTGTCCGCCTCGGTGCTGTCTCCCGGCTAAGATCGTTCAGTTTAATCGCTGGAGAAATAGCAAACCAAAACACGGTAATTGTGCTTCTTTCTTATGCCAGTCATGGTGTTTACGTTTTGCTGTAGCTGAATAAGCTATCCGCGGCTAACCCATACACCGTGCTCGTAGGCACCGGTACAAGAATTGTGATAGAGCTGCACATTTATTTCATCTAGCTTGATTTTAAAGAAAATGGTGAATGTGTTTCAAATTCAGAGGTGTATCGATGCCAGGCTGCGTTGCCATGCTGCACGAGACAGCGCTGTTGGCAACAGTGTTGTTGTAATGTCAGGGTGAATGTTAACGTTAATGTAAGCTAACGACACACACACACACACACACACACACACACACACACACACACACTTATACGTGCTGTCAAATGTCTCTAATACACTCCGAGTAGAAGAACAGATGAGATTTATTAGAGATACTGAGGTCTTGTTGCAAAAATATCACTTACTTAAAATGCTAAATCACTCCCCTTTATGCTCTCCGTCCATTCTTAAAAGCTACTCTGACTCCCTGTCAACCCGATTCATTTTACTGACATAAATAGTTATTAAATAAGCTATATGACCCTGTGCCATCAGTACAACCGTGCAGTAATGCACTTGAGTGTGTTATTACAGAATAATGCTACAATGCAGCCTAAAAATTGAGCTATTAGAAATTCCATTTGTTCTCAGAAACACAGTTATAGCATACACGGTATAGGCAAAAGTTTGTGCAGAGCTGACCAACACATCTATAGGTGCTTGTTGATTATCCTTTTCTATTTTTGTGTCTTGTTTTAATAACTTTGAGAGGCTTTTTACAAGGTTTTGGAGCATGGTGTATTCAGCCACAAGAGCAAGAACATTATTGAGGTCAGGTATTGATGTTTTGTGAGGAGGACTGGGATGCAGCTGGCATTTCATCCATCCATCCATTCTTCCATCCATCCATCCATCCATCCATCCTTCCATCCATTTTCAGTCTCGCTTATCCTACTCAGGATTGTGGAGAACCTGGAGCATATCCAAAACCTGGACAGGGTGCCAGCACATCACAGGATACACACACACTCTCAAACCCCCATTCACGCACTATGGTCAATTTAGAGATGCCAGTACGGACTTTGGAGTGGTGGAGGAAACTGGAGATGGGAATCAATCCACCAATCCCGGAGGTGCGAGGCAAAAGTGCTAACTCAGCCACCAGGCTCAAAGTTCATCTCAGTCATGTTAAGTGGAGTTGAGGTCAGGGACCTGTATGTAGGACAGTGAGTTCAACTAGAGTTTAAGCACATCACGTCTTCATGGTGCTCGGTTTATACACAGCGAAACAGGTTCCCGGCTTCTTAGTTAAACTGAAGGACAATAAAAAAGCTACACTATACAAAAGCATCCTATGCAGTTGTGTAGTCTGGGGTTAAATTGTGATATAATCAGGTGTGTACTAACCTTTGGTCCTGTATTGTATGTTCCTGCACATTCTCACATCAACATCAAGTACCTCTCAATAGGAAGAAGTTAAAGGTCTAGATATGTTGCTGTGGCGATTAAATCTAAGGGTTGACGTCTTTAGGTTTTGTTTTTCTACTTCTAGTCTGTAGTGTACTGTACTACTTGTAGTCTGTTAGACCACATTCTACCACATATCAGAACATCACTATTTCTATATTGTGTTTGATATCTGGATAGATGGGCATGTAAAAAAAAAAACCCAGTTATGAAACGTCTTAAGAAATAAATCTGCTTAAACCAGTGTTGCCAGATCGGATCGTCTTTCCAAGCCACTTTCATGACGTAAAATCTTTCCAGTTGACAAAAAAACAAGACGTGCAGAATATACGTCCAGTAATATAATGTGAAACAAAACTAACTTACTCCTATTAGTGCTAATCTAATGATTATTTCCTGTTACTATATCTGTATAACTGGAACTGTTCTAAATCATGTAGACATTCATCAGCATTAATCTTTAAAGAGAAAATGAAACAAGTGGAAACTCATCCACCAAAACTGCTTCAATGATATGATTTAAAATGAGTCATTAAGTCTAAAAAGTGCGAGTTGTCAGATGTAGTCTGGAATTCTTGGCATAAACCCAACATATTTATCAGATGAAGATCTGATATTTCTGGATCATTTACTAGGTCATTCTTTGTGCTGCTTGATGTAACATCACCTAACCTTTGAAAGTTTTTGAGGAGCAGGTTTACAACGAAAAAGCAAAGACGTGACCTTTTCCTGTTTGCGTCTGTTTTTTTGTTTTGTTTTTTTTGCTGTTTTTCCATCCGAAACTCTTTCGACCCAAAATATCGCTCTTGTTTCTTGTTGACTGAGTGATTGATAATGTTTAATACTTATTACCGGCCATGAAAGGGGTTTTATTAGTTCTCATGAGCGGAGATTGATGAAGCTGCGAACACACTAATCAGATTAGAACAGACTGAATTTGACCTTTTTTCAGATCCTCTAATGTTTCATGTATAGCATGAATGGCATGTGGTGAAGCACAGATTCTGCACATGAACATACAGTATGTCATAACCTGTCTACATCCTTATTGTCAGAACTTGTCTTACAAGGATATAAAGTGAAGCTTTCTGTAAGGAAGCGTCTTTAGTCCAAAGTGTCAGTACTTTGTGATGGTTAATATGTTTTCCACCATGGGAAAGTCTTCAGTTCATGAGACTTTGACTAGGTATGTTTTAATCATTTAAAGTGAGTTTGGTGAGAGAACAACTGCTTGTGTTTGAGAAGGTTTCCTGACATGACAGTGCGGCATTAATTAATATACTTAAATTGTGATTGCTGAGTATTTGCCGTGTTTAAGACGAATAATACTCTATAGGATGTGCTGCTTTTGGAAAATAATCAACTTCAGGATGGTCTGAGTGTTTCTGTTTTATGTCAGGCTGCATCACACCACCATGTTATTGATTGCCTATAATAGCACATCTCTTGGATGTTTTATTACTCACATATTAGACATTTAGTGAACTTGATCAGCCTCTGCATGTTCCATTTCCTTTGTTTTTCTACTCATTCACTCCTTCTGTCTTCTTCACAGGCTCTCAGATTGATGAATCAGCCTTTCTAGCCCATGTTGAAAATGGGACCCAAGTGATCAGGGGAGACGATGGACATTGAGGACGTAAGCTGGCCGATCCTGGTGGCGCTCTTCTGCGTCTCGCTCCTGGTTGTGCTCACATGGCTCGTTCAGTTCTCGCAGGCTCTGCTGTGGTCCAGGAGAGGCAGCCGAGCGGCGCAGAGCAGAGACGCGCCGTGGCAGCTGCCCCTACGCCTCACTCACCACACACTGACGGGAGGAGTGTGGGGTTTGCTGCTCAGGTACCGGCTGGGCCGATGCGACTCTGAGGCTGGTGTCAAGGGCCTCCTGTCCTCACTTTTCACGTTCAGGTCGTTCAGAGAGCACTGTCAGCGAGCGTGGGTGAGAGCACTCAACGAGCAAGCCTGCCGGCAAGGGGTGAGTGAGTTGGTGTTGTGACCTGAGATCGTGTTCGATTCATGCTAGCAAGAGAAGAGATGTGTCAGAAGGACTGTTTTCATTGAGTAGTCAAATGCCATCGTGTGTTTTGATGACTCCTTGCGCAGATATTTGCACATGGTAGCAGGTATTTTTTATAAACCCCTATTTTAGCGAGTGTGTAGGTGCACAGTGTGTGTGAGGTGGAGTTACTCGTTCCAGCGTGTGGGAGTGCGACTGTCAAGAGTGAACGGCAGGTTCATGTGTAATCCTCTCTGCCAGTCTTACCTCTCTCCCTGTTACAGTCTCTGTCTGAATTACATCATCTCTCTTGAGGCTGATTTTATTTACCCAGTACAATACACACAGATGTGGGACACACTAAAGGAAGAATCGACATAACATATCTTAGTAAGGGCCTAGGCCATCATGAGCTGCCAGAACAGCTTCAGTCAGTCCCTCCAAGACTATTTTCACTATTTTGTGGTTGCACACATTAACACAAAATGAAGCAAACTGTGATATTTGGAGCAGCTTGCAATCTTGAATTACAGCAGATTTGTGTCAAGACGAGTCATGTGACTTCACATCACAACACACATTCAGCCCAAGCCCTCTATGATTCACATGCATTGACAATGAATACAGCTATCATTGAAAGTAATTACAAATGGTATGTGTCTTCGCAGGGAGTTTAAAAGAAGAATCCTATGCTTGCATTTTCAGTAGTTTTCCACAAAAAATTCCCAGCTGAAATCCTGAAGAGATTGGTCAATGTACATTTCCATCGATTTTACTGATGAACACCGAAACGTGACCTCGGGTATAGTGGATGTGGACGGAGTCATTTTGAAAGAGACCACTCCCATACAGTCGAGAAATGTTTTAGTTTAGGATAAAAGTGATCAGTCAGGTGATCAAGAATATTTTATTGCTTTGCAGTGACATGTTTCTCTAAGACACACGAGCAAAATATGCCCCCAGGCTTCGTTTTATTCGAGCTTGGAAGGAAAAAATCCTGAAACAGTCTGTAGTACACTACTTCCCGATATTTTTACACTATCTAGGATATCAGCAAGTCCGAAGCGTAGGCGGGTCTAATCAACACCTGTCTGCTGAATTTCATATAAGACGCACTCGTGTCCAAGAAAAGCTTCAGAAGCACGTAAGGTGTTGGCAGTAGTATAACTAGAACTAGGTTGCATGGGAATTAGGAAGTGTTTGTACAGTTCTTTACAGTTAAATTGGTAAGTGTTCAGTGTTGAGAGAAGTGAGGAAACGTAATTTGTTATTCATTTGTTAAATCATGAATCTGCCGTTGATCAATTTTGCTTGATTAATAACGTTTGTATATACCTTATATATGGTATATATGACAAATCTACTGAAAATGATTCATATAGCCTGCTAGTCATAGAAAAAATGACACTTAGTGGACTCACCTTGATATCCTGGTGTTTACAGTGCAGCTGTTTGACTAATATGACGAATATATAAATGCAGCTGATTAATCCTGTTCCTCATCACATCATAGAAATGATAGACAGTAAAGTACACTGGATTGCATTCATAACACAGACTTTAATGATATTGAATATTTTTACCCCATAGTTCAAGTACTTAAATAGTTTCACTTCCTTTTAGTAGAAATATCCTGTTCTCATTTCAGAGCTTGTTTCAAAGAGGAATGTCTAGAAAGATTTTCTCATATTTAACATTCTGTAATATGAGCAATAGAAATAACCAAAGGTGTAACTCATTCCATCTGGGTTAAAAAATTCTGTTATGTTCTGTGGGAGAAGTGTTTTTGGGCCTTTTGTGTATGGAGTACTGTTAGAAGCACTGTGTTCAAAATGGATGAGTGTTATCCCAGCATAGGTGTAGTTGACATGCGTGTTATTGCCATGTCTGGCAACCTTTGTTAGCAGACAATTCAAATGAGCCTATTCAAATGATTCTTAGATCACTGCATTATTAGATGCATGTCGTTGTATGTTTAGGGTTTGGGCCATTAGTATTCAAAAGTATTGGAAAATACAATATTTACTTCACACATTATATATTTATCCAGTCTGTGACCATGATAGCTTCAGATTCCTGTTCCTGGCTGGCAGGATTGGAACGTGATGTGGTCTTCTGCTGTTGTAGCTCACCCACCTTCGAGGTTTAAGTTCAGTGTTGTGCATTCTGAGGTGCTTTTCTGCTCAACATGATTGTAAAGTGTGTTGACTTGAGCTGCATTTCATTCTGTCTAAACTCTAGAGACTGTGTGTGATTCCCAAGAGATCAGCACTTTCTAAAATACTCAAACCAGCAGTCTGGCACTAACAACATTGCCTCGGTCAAAGTCATTGAAATCACATACATTTTTTGTTCTGATGTTTGATGTAAAGCACTTGGAAGTATATGTGCATGATTTTATGATCAGCTATGTATATATGACCATAGATATTTACATACAAACTGTACCGTGCACATGATCTAATTTAACAGATTTCTCAGTCCGGCCCATATTTCACCGATTTGATCAGATTTGCTTCGCAGTACAGTCGTAGTAATCACACTGCTAGTATCACACAGATGTTCACACCATGTGTGTTTCATTTTAAGATCACAGCCAGAGTAAGCAGACTGTGAAGTATGACTCCTACATGCAAATCGGGAGTCTTCTGTTTCCCCGCGTAGCTCTAGGTCATTTAGAGGACATTCGAGATCTGATCGGACACAAGTTCAGATTTTGGGATTCATAACCTGAATGCATTTGTCACTGATACTAGTTCAGTGTAAAAGCACCACTGAGTTCTTCCACTGACTGGTCAATAGTGTATGAGGTATTTGGTGTGTACAAAGGTCTCCTTTCCTATATTTAACTCTGTGTCACTTTGATCTGCCTGGGTATCAAAGCTCAGCTCTATAGACTGCTCTGTGGGCACAGAACGACAGAGTGAGTGATGTTCTCTTCTCTCACTCCTGCACCTTCTCTGTCTTGTCGGAGGCTCATCATATTTCATCTCTTTTAGATATACCATCCTCATCCTTTGCTTTGATGTGTCATGATATATGGTAATATATATATATATTATACCATAAAGATTTCTTGACATTGTGCCATATTTTACTGTGGACCTTTATTAAAGTTGTGTGGAAATGTTTTCAGTAACGCTAATTTACTCTGTACCTTTGTGTATATGTTTCTGAATGCCAGTTAGTCCTAACAGCTGATTTGTATTTGGTGATGAACCCAAAGCTTCATGAAAAGCAAAACTCACTGTGCTAAAAATAACAAGAAACATGCAAAAAGACCTTCTTACTGGAAGGAGTGCGAGTTATTTTGAGTTATGTCTATGCCAATAAAATGGCTTAACGTTGTAACAGCACTTGAAAAAGCAAAACTCTGGAGCTGCGGAGATGGAGAATTGGATGTGAAGATGGATGGAGGCATACATGGATGATTTTTAGTTATTACTGCTTTTCATTCCTGTTGGTTTTATTTCAGAAATCTGGTTGTAAAGGTCAAAAGAATTGTTCAAAATTGCGACTCCACGTGCTTTGAAGAAAGATAGCTTCCTTTTTTTAATGTGGGTGCCAGTGATGGTGGCAGGAGGCGAGCTTCCTGATCTGTCCAGTTTAATTTGCTTCAATTTGTTTTGAAATGGATGGTGTATGTTTTGTAGGCCAACCCAGACGTTTGCACCACCCTGGTTCCTTTGACAAAAAGCCAAAAGAATATTTCCATTGGCTTTTTGATTATTGCAGAAAATATGTTCTGTAACCAGCAAAAGTTGCTGAAAACGTTTTATGAATTTTGAAGCCTAAATACAATCGGCAGAAGTAAAACGAAAAAGCTTTAAAGGCTCTGATCAAACTACACCATGGACGGATTTCCTCAACATCACCAGCGCCAAGCCTTCAATGATACACTCCACTGTGTGTGTGGATGAATCTGAATAAAGAAAAGATGGAGTTTGCAAGTGCACGAATATAAACCCAAGGCAGCAGTAGACAAGTTTTCACATTCGCCGTGATGTTTAATTTTAACAACTTCTGCAGTCCCATTTAGTTTTTGTTAGTAACCGCCTTTTTAAAGACACTTAAAATGGGGTATTAGTTATGTATTTTATGGTGTAGATTAAAACTTCCTTGAAAATATGTTGAGCTTATGTTAACCACAGACCTTATTACAGACATTATTACAGAAAACCCATTGACTTTGGCACCGTGGAACCAGAAATGCTAAAATACTAACTTATTTCCATGTTTTGACATTTTAAGAGTGGTGATTTCCTGTAGGGAATTTATTTATTACCTCTGCGTTAGAGTCTTACTGCTTGTCCCTCCACAGGAGAGAAAGCAGTTGTGCCACAAACCCCGTTTAATATTTTACAGGCTTTAATTGGTATTGCGTGGGTCAAGCAAAGGCTTTCTGATGTCTGGTATTATGATTACGATCAGCATGACGAACCTCGTGCGATCTTGTTGGCTGATAAACAGAAAATGTCGGGAATGTTGGCATGTCAGGCTTTTATCAGCTGAGCTTTGAGTTTGTCAAAACGAACACGCTTTGAATGCAGCTCTCCTTTGCAGCGACGCTGTCATGAAATATGAGGTGAAGAGATCATTACTTGAAATGTCACCGTGCGCCGCATTCCTGCGCCGAGGCCGTTCACAGATGTGCCAGTTCAGCAACCTAGTTATTTTATCTGGCTGTCAAACTGGTAGATGTGTAGAGAGGAGGTGGTTATGCAATCCTCATGTCCTCTTAGCTTGTTTGTCCACAGTGATGGAATTTTCAGTGACAGGTCAGGATCTAGCAAAAAAAAAAAAATCCCACTTACAAGATTGCGTTTAATTTAAAGCATGGACGGAAGCCAAGTGCCGAAACAGCACGTCGAGTTTTGGGTGCATCAATATCTGTGATAGATTGTGCAGAACGTAATGTACCGGGCTGTTGTGGAGTCAGGGTTTTTCTTAATTACTCTTCCTTTTCAAGAGAAGAGGATATCACATGCCTGTGCAGAAATATCTCACATGTAAACTCTTGTGCTCTGTGACTGGTTCAGTATTCAGGATGGAGGTTAGTATTGTTATTGTTATGTTAGGGCAATATGGACAAAATCTTATATCACAATATGGATAATTTCATATCTTGATATGATACGTGTCAAAATATCTATTATGTTTTCTCTACAACTGAAGAAAAAATCCTTTGTAACTTCTATAATAAATGACAGAATTACTTGCTTATTTAGATATTATCCTTATCTTTTATTGGGAATGAACCTGTTCTGTGTTATGTGAAGTTTTGCTCTGTGTCACACTCATCCATATTTGTTTCTGACAGCACACAGCTAGATTGCTCCTAGCTCTGACCTTCAGCTGCTGAAAAGTAGCTTGTGTGACTTAGAGAGGTGATTTAGACGATATAGAAAAATATCTATCAGTAGAGAGCATCCTGTCATAAGTATATGTTGCACAGCCTTATGTTAAACCATATGTTTTGGGCTGGGCAAAGTAGATTTTACGCATCATTACATTCTAAGGGTGCAGTCTAGTGTCTTCCTGTCAACTATTTTGATAGACTAGCAGTTCAGTGTCTCTTGTCAGTCCTGTAAACATATATATTGTCTGTACTCTGATCATATAGCCAATTGAAAATGCCCTGGCAAGACATTGAATTTTCTCATCAAGAATAAACAGAAATGTCGGGATAGATTTGTCCAATCCAATGAAAGGAAAAAGTACCAGGGGTACTGCAAGGCTATATATGCTGCATAGACTGTCTTGGATATTTTACCAACTTTAAGGATTTGGTAATGATAGTAGAAAAGTTTTAAAGACACTCAATCACCCTCTTTACTACTGTTCTTTATATCCATTACAGAACACCTGATAAATATGTACAGCAGTAACATGCATCAGTTTCAAAGTTCTGGACATACGTTGCCATTTGAGTTCATGTAGATACATGGGATATGTTTCAGCCTTAATGGTAACCCTGCTGTGCTCTGCAGAACCTTTCATTTCTAATGTGCTGTATGACCAAAAGTATGTCATATAGTCAGTAGAGTTGGTCCTTTTCTCTGATGGTAAGGCTTTATGTTTGGGTTGTGGCTAAGGGGAATTGACATTTCTGCCTCAAGAGCTTTAGCAAGGCATTGATTTTGGGTGAAGTTGGCATTCTAGTTCATCCCAAAGATGTTCATTAGAGTTGAGGTCACTTGAGGTTTTCTCACTCCAGCTTTGGCAAACCATGTCTACATGGACCTCTCATTGTGCACAGGGGCATTATCCGGTTCCAGACAGTTCTGTGCTTGCACATTTGTGGCATCAGTTTGGTGAAGGCCAGTGTATGGGTGTCAGGTGTCCACATATCTTTGGTCATATTGTGTATTTCTCTGATCTTATACTGTTCATGTTCATCTGCAAAATGGTAGTGTTTCCAGAATGAAATTTTCACAGCTGTCCCAAGAAAAATCCATTAATCATTACGCGATCGTGCAAATTAAGCATGTCTCCTCAGTTATTCAGGGTTGGAAGTGGATTCTAAAAATGATCCATTAGCCAAATCCATCAGGTTTCAACTGTTCATGTAGCTGGTTAAAAAAACATGAAAAATATTAACGTTCTTACTTGAATGATTTCTAGGTTTTTTCCTGCTTTTACTTTTAAAGCATTTTTGACCTATGTATGGATGAATATGCTCTCACACGTTTCCATGAAGCTAAATGTTGGTCAGACTATAAATTGGACAGGTCCTTAGAGATTTTTCATTCCCTGTCGCTTGCAAAATGAGGTTTAAAGTATGAGGTTCCCATTTTGGGAGCTCTGACCTACAATCTGTATCCTGATCTCGCATAAAAGTCACCAGAGTGAGGTCTATTGTATAAGTCTAAAAATTTCTATAGTTTCAATAGTACAGCATTTTTACAAATACTTGGTATATCAACATAGCCTTGATAATAAAAGAGGAAAGAACATATTGTTAAATCGTATCTTCTCTGAAATGAGCAGGTTTGTACATGTAAATGTTGATAACTGGTGGAAATATGCAGCTATGTAAGTGAAATTAATTACTAGCCTATTTATTCTTTACTCCAACAGTCAAGGTCAAAGTATGAGACTGACTAGAGCAAGTCTTATCAAAGCCGTCCTTATTTTATAACTTCCAGCGCTGGATAACACACTGAAAGTAATTACTCAGACACTCCCTAAGGGTTTGTTGTATCCTTGCGCTGTGTATTCTGGAGCTATGATGATTACACATAACCACAAATTCTCTCTCCAAGGAAAAGTAAAAGGATGAAGTATACAGATCTAGAGCTTTAATTTGTGTATGCATTTGACTGAAGAATTCATGAAGGGAATCTATAAAAATATGTTTATCGACTGCTCACAGTCGTCCAAAGAGAAACGTCTTGAAATTCCTGTTAGCTGTAATTGCTCCTACGTTACACACACTGTAAATGGAGACACTGAGGGAGATTTGATATTATAGGCAGGATCGCAAGACGTTATGCTCCAGAATGTTTTAGACTGTTTAGACATCTTAGTTTTATTGGCACAGTGGATAATTTATTTTTCTGGTACAGAATAGTGAATTTGGAAAGCCTAATGCTACGTTCACATATACAGCGACAAAGCGACCGCTCATTTATCTTAAGATTTGCCGAACTCCCGCGACACGACTGACAGCGAGTTGAGAGAAGTTCATGCAAATATGGAGCGTCTTGGTGCAGCGACTACCAATAGGAGTGAAGACAGTAGAGTTCAACACACCGCGTCTCCTTCATCTTGTATGATATGGTGCATACATACACTGCTGAATTTTAGATACAAGCAGCAAGCAAACTGATTCGAAACGCTAGTTATACCACCCACCCACATGTTGTTACTATGGCAACCAGGAGTAGGAACACCTACTGACGATTTCATAGTACAGCAGCGATAAAATCTCTGTGCATGTGAATGTAGCATTATATATTGTTTTTACTGACATGATCTGTATTTGCATATAAACATTTTTTACTTAAAAAGTATATGTAAAAGTATAACATTTTTTAAAGTAACCAGAATGTCTGTACCGCTTATCCGATCTATCCTCGGCTCACAGGGTCTATCTCAGGCGTCATCGGGCAACAAGGCAGGATACACCCTGGACGGAGTGCCAACCCATTGCAGGGCACACACACACACTCATTCATTCACGCTATCACACACTACAGGCAATTTAGAGACTCCAATCAGCCTAGTAGCATGTCTTCGGACTTTGGGAGGAACCCCACCTAGCACAGGGAAAACATGCAAACTCCACACACACAGTGAGCAGACTCGAACCCAGGATGCTGGAGGTGTGAGGCAAACATGCTAACCACTAAGCTGTGCCGCCGGAATGTGGTTATGTCTTTCTTTATTTAAGACGTGAGTAAGTCTGACTTATCTGAATTCTAACTTCGTTACAGCTTTATTTAAGAAATATGTGCTTTGGATTAAAGTTTTATTTTACTTAGTTTAGCCAAGTTAACATTTTGAATAAATGGTTGTAACTCCAATAAGATAAGATAGCAAACCCTCAACTTAGTGCTCAGGAGCCTCGTGCAGAACCCTAGTTCAGCAAAAGACGTCAAATCAACATGGCCGCTCATATAGACATATTAACTTCTGTTATTAATCAGTAATGTTAATCATAATTAACTGACGAATATAAAGATGTGTGCGCCCCCAACCCAAACCTCACTTTCTAGGACAATGCATGGAGGTCAAAGGTGATGTAATTCCAAGATAAACTGAACTGCAGCATAACTAAAGGAATATTTATTCAATAGAAACAAAATGCTGAGCCAAAATGAATAAAATCACGTCTGTTTTTTCTTTTTATATGAAATTATAATTTTGAAAAACATGGGACGACATCCAAACATCTGCTAAGAATGTACAGTCTCTGATATACAGTATGTTTAGTACAAGGCTCCAGTGTGCAAAACTGCTGTGCTCTACTTACACTTACTACAGCAATATTGTCAATATCAATTTTGCTTATTTCAATATACATCAAGCATCTTCCAGGTTGTTAAAACTGATGCACTCATTTGATCAATAAGGAAACAGACTATAAAGTTTGCAGACTGTAAAATCTTCCCGGATTGATTTGTACGCATCAGAGCCACTGTGTTGTATTCGAGCACCAGGTTGTAATGTGTGAATCAGCATTAAGTGTTGTCAAGTCTTCTTTTTCTGTAACAAATAGTACAAAATATTTTGCTGTTGTCTTTGTTTTACTCCCAAGACTGTGCTTGAGGCATTTGCGAGTTCACGTTTTGTTGCCCACTTTATCTGGTGCCAAAACACTGGTCTCCAAGCACCATGCAGCTGAGATGAATAGCTACCCTAGGCTAAGCCACACAGTGCTTTCTGTTTCAGCAGAAACCCTAATACATTTGTAATTAAATCCACCTGACCGGAAAAATCCTGCTACACGGCCTGCTCTTTGTGTGTGTTTGTGTGTGTGTTTGTGTGTCTCCGAGCTCGGGTAATGAGGGAAAGTTACAGCTTACACTGGGTCAAGCCGAGCCACCTGTCAGCAAAGCTGGAAGAAAACCAACACCCAGCTTCTGTCCCCGGGCCGTGGTGACCACCTTTACAAAAGTGAACAACCAGCCATTTTTCCTTTCCTGACATTCATTCGTTCTAGCAAGGGCTTAATATGGACCTGTTCATCCGGTTAGGGTTATTAGCTGGACAAACAGTTTAGTCATTAGCACTGAAGCACTGCCTTTCACAAGACACAGTTAGAGCTTAAAGGGATCAGGATGATTCTTGACAGTTGATATTTGTTAGAAATTCAAGAACGAATGTAGAGAAAAAGAGAACGTAGTCACGTCTTCGGTCAATTGTCGGCTCTCATGACACCCGTAGATTTTTAGAAACGGTTTGCAAGTGGAGGAGAGACGGCCAGAGAGGGGTGAAGAGGTCACAGATGAGCGTGTGTGTGTTTAAGGGGAATTTGCCTATGGTGGGTAGTTGGTGGATTTGGATACACAGCACAGGCAGCACTGCCTTACCTCCTTTTTAACCCAGAGCAATTCCTGTAACCCTAACCCTAAGCACAAACAACTCGTCGAATGAGAGGACTGGGCTTCAGTGCATCACACTGCTGCGTCTCATGTAGTTCGAAATTTCCTGAAGGTTAGATTAAATAATGTGTGCTGTTACAGAAGGCTACAGACTGAAATATAGCACATGCACTGTTTAGATTGTGGACAGACAATATTCCTGCTAGATTTAGAAATCATGAGTGTGTAATTGCAGTCTGGTGTGAAAAAGAGGAGCTTCATGCTGAATGAAAGCTAGTGGGATTTTAATATATGTACTAATGAATTTTTGCCAATAAACCACCACGACTAGGTCACTTATTTCATCAGTTCTTATTGAACGTTGTGAAAATTGATAGAATAAGTTTGTGTCGCAGCTCTGGAGTTGGTGGTTGAGGATTCAATTCCTGTCTCCACCTTGTGTCTGTGCGTGTGTGGAGTTTGCATGCTTTTCCAGAGCTTTGGAGAGTTTCCTCCAGGTTCTCTGGTTTCCTCCAACAGTCAAAAGACATGCGTTTTTTGGCTGAGTGACGTCTCTAAATTGGCTGCATGTATTTGGGTGTGTGAGTGTGTGTGTGTGTGTGACTGTGTCCTGCAATGGCTTGGTACTCCAGCCAGGGTGTACCTCATAGTGTATTTTTGGAGTCCTCTGGGATAAGCTCCTGTGTGGGATTAGCAGCAGAGAAAATGGATGGATGGATGGATATATGGGCGATGTATCTATGATAAACTTTACGGTATTTTAATGCAAAAAATAATTCTGAATTCTTATCCAGAAGCTTAACCGTCTCTATCAGTGAATCTGACTGGAGTTCTGGCTACAATGTAAATTACCGGTGTATTTTACGACACTCATTCTCATGTTATCATTTCTGTAGTAGCAACATACACAGAGACTTGTATGGTAGATGAATCCACATTAACTCAAGTTGTAAGGAGTCTCCAGTGTCAGTGCTTTGTTACAGGTTTAACTCTGTTGTGAAAAAGTCTTCAGGACAGAGGGGTTTGTGGTTTCTTAGTAATGATCTCTAACAAGGCGAATTATTTTGTCTTAGTAACTAAGTGAGAGACAAAACAGAGACTGCTGAGGGAAAGGTGGTTTATTGCTGTTATTTCATAAGCGATAACAGGAATAAACTTGTTTCACGGGAGTTTCACAACATTGAAATCTGTATAAGTTCACTTTAAGAGATGATGGAGGTGCATTTTAGGCCATATGACAGAGGTGAAAGAGTGGTTCTTTCGGTATGAAGCACATGGTCATTAAGAGGCTTTCACTCTCCTCTTATTCACTCACACACATACACATACACACACACACATGGTCTCTCCCAGTAATCTAGGGATTTGGCAGAAGGGATGGACGCAGCTGGTTATGTGTTACTATGTCAGCAGAAGGACATCCTTATGAGTGCTGATAAGCATGCCTACACAAACACACATTGCACTGGAAGTGAAATTTGAATGCAGCTCATACTCGGGTATGCTCATGTGTTTCTGATGACATCATTAGTTTCCGCAACACACGTTGTAACATGATTGGCAGGGGAACATTGTGGTACACTGAAGAAGTAAGGAGCCTTAATCAAATAGACAGAGAAGAAAACATACAGAAGCAGAGGTGTTGCAATGTGTTGTGTCCACAGCAAACGTGCCTACTATGAAAACCACACGAGAACCAAGCCTTGATTCTGGAAACCAGCGGAAGTGTGATGCTAATAGAAGTCATTGTTCATTGGAAACTTCCTTAAAAAATTGGCAGTTATGTCTTGTAATACATTGATTACTTTATAAATGTACACATACATTTATGTCATGTCTGTCAATGGAATTGGAATCATAAATCTTACTGATGTTACTTGTTACATAAAAAAGGTCAGCTAAAAAGGTTTTCCCAGGTCACCATACATACATTTCCAGTGATCAAGTAGCCGCTAGCTTTATTGTAAAGATGCCTGAGAGAACAAATAAACATTCTCAGTCTCATCGAATGAAAATCTGAACATTTGGAAAGGGCTTTGATATGTCAAGTTCAGCAGAATCCACAACTGCCTCAAGGCTTCTTCCTTCATCTCGTCCACACTTGTGCTATATCTTGTGCTTTGTCTGTACCTGAGCCAAAAGGATTATCTTTAACTGGCTCGGACTCTGAGCTCCGTAGATGACATGGATGATCACGACGAAGCTCGGATACACACTCATGCGATAAAGACCTAGGTGGTGTAATATGCAGAGTGGCCATTTTCTTGAAAATACCTGATTATGATTTTTATCATTATTGTTACCTTTATATCACCCACATCAGATATCCAGATCACAGGCTATCCAATACAGTAAAGCACAGCCTGTTCACTCATACCAACCACATATTTCTTTGTTTATAGGGGTCACTATAGGTTTTTTTCCCACTCCATCATTTGATTCCAATTCATCTATCGGCCATGGTCTAAGTGCAAGTCCATAAGGGTCAACCAGCTGTAACGAGTTTGGGGAATTCTGCTCTGTAGATCATTTTTTCCCCCCTGATTGAGTTAACCGGGCATTCACTCTGCCACTTTGTCAGCGGCAACTAAAAAAAATAATAACCTAAAGTGGTCCATAAACACTAGTGAACATTGACTGCCTGTGAAGCACCGGCATCAATTTGAACTATATGAGCACTTCTCACGAAAACAACGACAACAGACAAGTTCTTGGTTCCCTTACCAGAAGAGCGTTATCATTTTAGACGATTTGTAACACAGCGTGGATATATGTGTCACAAATCATCTAAAATGAAACCGCTCTTCTGGTAAGGAAACCAAGAACTTTTCTGTTTTCGTAATTTTGGTTATAGATGTCGAAGAATGCTAAAATCTTTCTAGGCATGCAGTCGAAACGTATTATTGATTTTTCTGTGAATACGGACTGAAGTATTTCTTATTTATCAAAGGTTAGATTTGGGTTTGAGTTTTGTAGGCTGTAAGACATTTAGACAAATTCAAGGTTGCCTTTGCAAATGCCTCAAGATTTTACAAATTCCTACACTGAAGATAGGGAATGAAACTGGTGAAGTAGTAATTCAGAAAAATGTGGTTGTAATGTCCCAAATAAGATCAGATAGGGTAATATGGTGGTTCTTTATCATGATTGGGGTAGAAGGAGCTGAAACAACAAGGAGTGAACTATCAAATGGGCTCAAATCGGTGATTGTAAGGTAAAGAGGTCCCTGCTGTTTAATGGACACTAACCAGAGCTACGGATATGGTGGATATCGTCCATCCATCCATTCATCCATCCGTCTGTCCATCCATCCATCCATCCATCCATTTTCTGCACTGCTTATCCTACACAGGGTTGCAGGTAATCTGGAACCCATCCCTGGGGACATGCTAGGCAGGGTGTCAGTCCATCGCAGGGCACAATCACATATACTCTTATACACCTGTTAACACACTATAAACAGCTTACCAAGCATGTCTTTGGACTGGGGATGGAAACCGGAGTATCCAGAGGAAACCTTTGAAGCACGAGAAGAATCTGCATCAACACAGGGCAGAGGTGGGAATCGAACCCCTGAGGTGTAAGGGTACCGTGACCTCCCTGTGGAGAACACGAAGTTCATTTCTATACATCATCTATGATGTTATCTCATCTTTCGATCTCTGGTGGATTGTAGATCCTAGCGCCACCTCTAGCTTAACACCCACACAGTGCAAAACAAGTCAGGAGCTGGTAAATCAAAGGACTGGAATTTAAGTAATGTCTGGCACTCAGGTGTGAATGTGACTAAGCATGGGCATTTCACCTCCATTCATCAGGACCAAAAGTGCAAACTGTTACAGCTACAGTCTGTGAGACTTGAAGCACTACTGTTTATTGATGGACAAGAAGCATATCTTCCTGGTGTTCAGTCTGTCAGACATTTCGAAAATTAAGGGGTTTAAATAAAAAGACAGCCTTGCTTTGCAGGAAGAACGATTTTCCACCCTCTATGACATAACTTAGAGTATAAATCGCAGCACGGCCCTTACATCACAGCACCACTTTAGTAGTGACCGTCATCGTCACAGTACTCCCCTTTTGCATAAAGTCAAACCCTTCCACATTTACATCAAAGGTTTGCATAGCAGCTGCCGAACCCTTCCTCACATTTTCTTATCAGAGATATTTGAAATAAACAATTAATGCAGTTACATAAGGAAAATCACTTATATTTTACAAATGTTTGACAAAAGCGTGGTTTTGTAGAACCGAATAAGGTTTAGAAGCTTGTAGTGGCGTGTGTGTGTGTGTGTGTGAGAGAGAGAGAGAGAGAGAGAGAGAGAGGATATGGGGTATTTATGCACGTCTGACATGACAGCATTTCTGGCATCTCTGATCGTGACAGTCGATATTTGATTTGCCACGTCTCCCACCCACTCTTTTATTCCCCCCAAAGCGCCTCAACCGGATACATGACAACCTCTAATAAAAGATTTTCAAACATGTCTTGGGGTATTTCTGACACATACAGCCTTATAAACCACCGATGAAGGACTCAAAATAAACACGTGAGACAAATTCAAGCAGACACACAGTCTAAATATTCACAGTCTAGCACCTTTGCCATAGGCTTGACTGTGATATACTGTAGACACTTTTTTTAAGAGAACTGTGCAAATTAGAAAATAAAAACCTACTTAGAGAGCATTGAAACTACATACAAACTGATGCAGCAATAGAAAGAGTGTGATAGAAGCAGAGACGAGAAAAAGCTTTGACCTTGAGCTCAGTCCTTTTCCAGGCATGTATCTAGGTTGCCAACACCAAGAGACATTCAGTACACCAGAGGCATGACAATGTGCCATCCTCTCGTTCCATCTTATATACACACTCGCATGCACAAGCGACACGTATAAAAACAGCCCAAGGCTGGAGGACTGAGGAATACAAGTGCTATACAGTTAGACGCTGATCCAGAAGAGCGTAGGCGAGAGAGAAACACCGGATAAATTTAATCACTGAAACCAAGAAACACTGGTGTTTGCCCTGTTCATACACAAGCCAATAGTGACTGTAGTGTGTGACTTGAGTTGCGTCAGCTCCAAAAATAAAGCAGATCATAAAAATGCTCTCAAATTACCATTAGGAAAACCTGTACATCTGCTCATGCATGCAGTTATACAGACAGACATTCAAAGAAAGCATCACAGGACATAAAATCTTACAGATACAGGTTCAGAGCTTCAACTGATGTTGACCGCAAACAATAGGAATGGGAGAAAATTGGTGCCTTTGGCCATGGGATGTTTGTTGGTGCCAGACAGGCTGGGTTGATAATTTCAGAATCTGCTGATCTCTTTGGTTTTTGACACACTAAAGTCGGTAGAGTTTGTGAAAAATGGATGCGAAAAACAAACAAAGGATTCCAGTGAGATGCAGTTCTTCGGTGGAAACGTCTTGTTGATGAGAGAGGTCAGAAGACAATGGCCAGACTGGTTCAAATTCCCAAAGTCCATTTACTT
The DNA here is from genome assembly GCF_019097595.1 of Hemibagrus wyckioides. Taxonomy (NCBI): domain Eukaryota; kingdom Metazoa; phylum Chordata; class Actinopteri; order Siluriformes; family Bagridae; genus Hemibagrus; species Hemibagrus wyckioides. Next base: position 12,291,883 of record NC_080737.1, on the reverse strand, counting down.
TCCAATCCATGGACAGGATTCTGAGCACTGGTTCAAGCAAACTGGACTGATAAAGATTGCAGTACCATCGACTAGCCTGATCAGTCTCAGTTTCTACAGCTACAGTACATGAAGATGGTAGGATCAGAATTTGGCATCAACAACATGAATCTATTGACCCAACATGTTGGTGGTGATGGAGGTATAATGGTATGGGGAATGTGTTCTTGGACTCCTGAATACCAATCCTGCATCGTTTGAATGCTACATTCTGTTTGTTGCTAATCATATGCATCCTGTTATGGTTATAATTTACCCATCTTATAAAGTTCACAATGCACAAATGAATACTGGTATCAGAAACAACAGTGAGTTCAGTGTGCTTCAGTGGCCTCGCCAGTCACCAGCTTTAAATCCAACATAGCATATTTGGGAAGTGGTGTAACTGTTTATTCACAGCATGAATATGCATCTGACCGATCTGCAGGTTTATGTGTTGTAACCACGACAACATGGGCCGTAATGTCAAAAGAATGTTTTGCTTTTGTTCACGCAACACTTTTGTGCAATCCATGGTGCAATGAATTGCAGCTGTTCAGAGCGCAAAGCTCTGGGTAATGCTCAGTATCAGTATGGTGTTCCTTATAAAGTGGCCAATCAGTGTGTATTTAATTTAATTTGGCCATCACTAATCCCCACCATGCTGATATTCAGTACGACTGCATGATTGTGAGTGTGATGGTGCTTTTACACCGCAGTTCTATAAACAGGAAACTAACATCAAGTGCCATTTTGGATACAATATGACCAAATGGGGTTTTTTTTTCAGCTAAAGGAAAAGTTACATGCACTGGTAGCCTGTCAGCTAACTGGTTAGCTTGATGTTTACTGGGATTTGTAAAGTTGCATGTGGTCAATCATCTTCATCTGACAAGCTTTCATAATTTAAGTCATGAAAAATGTATTATTTGGTACATCCAAGGTCGCTAATTCTACTATAGTGACCGTGTCCATCAAATCTTATAAACACGGACAAGAGGAGTGGCACAAGTAGCGAACGGTCTCAGTGCAATTATACTATATGTAAGCACTCTTGTAAAGCTGCTCGTCCAGCCAGATTAGTGAAATGGAACTAACTGCTGTCTAATTACAGCTCTTGAAATTCTTGAGAAGCATTTATACTCTGTTAGACATGCTCAGCTGGTTGACTTTTAAATTCCATTTTTACCAGAGTCGCACAAAATGACACAAGAAGCACAGCAAGACGGTTTTTACTTTTCATTATTCTGCATTGAGAGCCATGTGAATGTCATAGTGAGCAAAAAGTTACAACACCTCCAGCCACACCAAACGTTATTACACCATTTTTCTCGTCTCCCTGCTTGTCGCTAACAATAATCTGCTGTCCTGTTTAGAAACAGAGCAATAAAGTGCAGCAGCTGTGGGTCTAAAATCCACTTTACAGTGATAGGTTACCTTTGTTACCAATGAAATCAGCATGGTCTGAGGTGTGTGGTGGTTTTTGAAATGTATTAATGAACTGTTTATAGTTATTTTTAATGTTACAGGACATTGAGACAAGTTCTAACAGTTATAAACAGTTGATCCCTCACCAGCGTCACCTGCATACTCTTTCTCGCAGTTAATACGATGAAAAATAAACGGAGAAATCAGAAAGCTCCTTCATCTTGAAAATTCCAGTTTCGGAAACTTTCTTACTGGATACAAAACTTTAGATAACACAGATTGTCCAAAATACTCGTACCTGTGAATAAGGATGAGCTGTTAATATAGAAACGAGGGCCTGTTACAGCTACTGTGTTTGTTACAGCTGGATTTGCAGCTGGATTTGATGGAAGTTTCTGATGTGAGAATTCAACCACAAGGTTGTGGCATAACCGTCTAATATTCCAAAAAAATATTGTGATCTAATATTTTTGATGTATAAGATCACTCATTCCAGTTCCAGTTCACACCTCACCTCTAATTCTGTTACCATGTTTTCATAGTATTTCACTGTCTATGTGGAATTCAGGAAAAAGCATGTGTAAAGATTTGTTGAGAGCGAGCGAGGATGCAGGGCAGGTGGTATGTAGTAGCCGTGTTTGGGATGCATCTGCACAACCGTTTGCAAATGTCCTGCTTTCTGCTGTCATCTGTTTACTGCACTGAACATGTCCTCTGGGCACTGGCATGACTCAGACTATTTTACAGAAATACACAGACACAGGATCTCTCTCTCTCTCTCTCTCTCTCTCTCACATACACGCACATACGGTCACCAGAGACATTTCTCTGAGGGTGATATGAAGCTGTGAGACTGGCTCAATGAACTAATAATAATAATGCCGTAGTATAGTGTATCCTAAGTATCCAGAGCGTGCCTAGGCTGCTATGTGGGGGAATTTATTCCATAAGGTGTGTGTGTGTGTGTGTGCACGTACAGACATCAGTCATTACATAACCTCGTGATAAATATGTGGCCCAGAAGGTCAAAATAAATCAGCCTCATTAATCAGCTGACTCAATGTATTTACAGTGAGATTCTGCGTAGGCTCCTGTGATATCCGTGATGCACACAGCATAGATAGAATCACGGATTTGAGATGTAAATTAATATAAGCCGTTCGTAAAATTCTGATTTAATTATAAATCCTGAACCTATTAACCATATTGAGCATTTTATACTTTAGACATTCAAATATCCGTTGTTTTACTTTGCTGAAATATTCTGTTGTGTGTCTGTAATAGCTAGCTAAAGTGCAAACATGGTGATGATGTCACAGGGATTAGCTTCATGTATTCTTCTTAGCTCAGCTTGCAACGTCAGCACCATGGCTTTTGTTTGGTAATGTAAACACGTTTCCCTGCTCAAACACATTCAATTTGAAAGGAAGCGTAAAGGTAGTTGTTGGAATCAAGTCAATAAGTGTGACCACTTCTTCTTTCCGGACCTGCCTGATCCATCTGAATGCTCTACCTTTGGCTACTCATAGCTTGGTGGTGCTCACTGCTGCTGTGGATAGATCTGTGTGGACAGCCTGTGACCAGGGGACTGCTGCGGACAGAGCCACTTGGAGACTATCGCAACGTCTCTAATGAACTGCCGTTGCATCTGTCAGCTTGCGACAGCAAGGAATTAGTGTCTTTAATGAACTCAGAAACTACACTGACCTAATAGTTCTTCATGAGCCATTGGTTGCTGTTGTAGAAAGGACATTATTTACATTTACATCTCAGAAATGGGTTCAATAGCACCATTTACTTTAAAGATTTGTATGAAAAGAAACTACCTGTTTTGGGTTTTTTGGATCTTTTCTATTGAGGATATTGCCCCTAGTAGCCTAGATATAAAGATAAATACTTATTAAAAACTAGACATGTTTTTAAAGCCCTAAGTGTCTACTTTCATATGAGTCATTAAATGCGACAGTAGAGTGTGACTGTGGAGTTTTTTGGCCTCTGGAACAGAGAATAGACTCAGTAAATAAATATCAGGAGGTAAATATCACAGTTGATATGACTATTTCATTTCAAGCTCTGACTTGAAGCACCTGATGTTCAAATGACAGATCACTGAGTCATGAGCGCTTGGCCACACCGCTTATTCAAAGTATATTGCACACCATTTTAGCACTTATCAGCTGACCCAAGGTCAGTCATTTCTTCTGATCAAGGGTCAAGGCTTGGCTACTGAAATACTGAATATACTGAATCAGCTCTTTTCACACTTGGCTTAACATTTCTCCATACATAATTTGTATTTCAGAAGTGTTTTCCATACATAGTCCATACTTTAGATGTACCTCAGCACCTGAGTGTATTTCATTCCATTTATTAATTTGTTTAGAGAAATCGGTGCACACTGTTTCCAGGTTGGCTGTGACAGCTCGAGGTGAGGGGGAGGGAGAGAGCGAGAGAGGAGGGGCACATTGGCAATAGCTAATAAGAGAAAAGAACAGACGGCGCTCATAAAACATTCTTCTTTCCCATCAATGATTAAACGTTAATTACCATACGAGTCGGATTTCTAGCCAACAAATAATAATAATTTGTACACTGTGCTCAGATTTGTGAAATTAGCTCTGCAGCAGCTAGTCTCTCTCTCTCTCTCTCTCTCTCTCTCTCTCAGAGCAGATTCTAATATTGACATACTCCGTTTTTCTTCTTGTGTGTCGCTGCTGTATTTACAGCTCCCCATTTAAGTGATGGTAATAATGTCACGCCATGCATGTCACAATATGACCGGTTCATAAAGTTATCTCGCACCGATAGCAGTTTTTGCTGCCTGTAATATATCAGGACGCCTGGAATTCTTTCAGACACCTCACACTGTTATAACTGACTTGTGCAACTCGCTCTCCTATTTATTAACAGCTGAGGGAAAAAGTTATTAATGAATAATTTTACATTCATCATTTATACAGACATGATTTCATGCTGGAATATTGATACATATAATATTACACTTTTAAAACTGTCATCATGTCTGGATTTCAGTTTGTACCTACGGAAAGGCAGAGCTACCTTTAATCTGAGGATTAAAGATCTTTCTAAAATGCAGTCAGAAGGAATGCTTGTTTGTTTGAGACAGATCTTTGATTGAAATCTGGATCAGTCATATGTAACTGGAAGTGTTAGAACCATCATCATTAGTGTCATACATTTTAATGGAGCTGAAAGATCATTGATCATACAACTTAATCGCAAAACACTAAATAAATGCCTTGATGAAGTACATGCCAAAAGAGTAATTCTCTGTTAATATCTCTGTCCTTTAAATACCCTTACACACCACACCACACCTCCACACACCCCCCCAGTCACCAGCACAAGCTTCTACACACCTTTACCCACCACCACGGCCCCCCAGTCACCAGCACAAGCTTCTACACACCTTTACACACATCCAACACCACCCCACTCACCAGCACAAACCTCCACCCACCTCCATGCACCACCCCAGTCACCAGCACCAACTTTTACACACCTCAACACACATCTACACACCTAACCAAACCTATACACACCTCACCACACCTCTACACATCTTAGCACAACTCACCACACCTCTACAAACCTAACCAAATCTCTAAACACCTCACCAAACCTAACCACAACTCGGCACACTTCATCACACCTCCACACACCCCAGTCATCAGCACAAGCCTTTACACACCTCTACACACCTTTACACAACTAACCACACCTCTTCACATCTCCACACACATCCAAGCACCACCCACTCACCAGCACAAACCTCCACACACCTCCTTGCACCACCCCACTCACCAGCACAAACCTCCACACATCTCACTACACCTCTACACCTCTTCACACCTCACAACACTTCTGCACACCCTCACACCATACCTCATCACACTTCTCCACACCTCTACATACCCCTACACACCCCACCACACCTCTTCACTTTTCTACATACCTCATCTCACCTTTACACACCTCAACACTCTTCACCACTCCTCACCATACGTACACACACCTCTGTGATGAGTGATGTATGGTCAGGGTTACAGATTAAACAAGTTTATATTGTATGTCTGTTGAATGCTCTAAAGCAAATATTTGGATATGCAGCATAGCCCATTTAAAGGTCATTCAAATTTCCAAGTAGGGATTTCATTGTGAGGTGCCATTTTCTTTGTTTTTTCCTTAGTCAGAGGTCAGGTACGGTTTTAGTTGAATGCGGCATAAAACGCCACTGCTCTGGCTCATATCGCCTAGCTGGCAGCTCACAGCCATGGCCGGCTTCCATTATAGCTTGGATAGAGTGATGCCCTGTGTTTCGGATTTGCTGACCAATATTTTTGGCTCAAAGCTCTAGCACTTGTGTCTTCTGCGAGAGGTGGTTATGTAGTGTGTAATGTCTGTTATTTATTATGTAATGGCTCATCGAGATGTAGAGTGTTCTAGTGTAGAGGGTTATTGGTAAGTGGAAGTTATAAAATGCTAAATTACGTTGCTGTTTTTTTTTTTCCATCTATATATAAAGAACTATGAATTGCTCCACTGTAGTAACCTTATTATGGTCCAAAACAGAAGTGGTTTGTTAATATTTGCTTTCCTTTCCTGCTGATCAAATGCTTTCTGTCTGTTTCTGTCTCTCGTCATCACAGAGCTCAATTCAGATCACCTTCGACGATAGCATTCAGCTCCCCGTGTCTGCGTCCATCGAGCATGTGACCTGCACAGACCAGTCAGCACACAGCATGGTAAGGCAGCAATCTCTCTTTTTATGGCAGGGGTGATGTCGCATAATGCTGCGTTCACATGTCAACAGTGATGCAAAACAAGTGATGACTGCAGCAGTAGGCAGCAGAACACAACTAAACATCAAGGGTTGTTATGCTGATTGAGCATGGTCGAGCTTTATACTGAGCACACGCTATTATAACGTCATGGAAAGAAGATGCGTGTTCCTGCTCGGGTCAAGTAAGGAATTAAACACAACAGCACATGCTGTTAGAAAAAAATAATCCATGCTGGGGTGCTGTGATGAACTTGTCTGATAACAGCACAAACTGAAGTATTTTATTCCTCAAAGATAATAATTGTTTGTCAATAGTTACAGTGTTTAATATAGTAATAAACATCATCTTTTAATAGTTTACCCTGAAGACTCCTTCCGTAATTGTTCAATAGAATCTTTTTATGGAGAACATTACCAATTCCTTGATTCTCCAGCCTTGATCAGTAATAATCTGTTTATTATCAGCTTAGATGTTACCATAGAAAAGATAATATATTAGAATAATCACATTCATATGGACCTGTGATTTATATTAGAGATTAGAGCTTGTTATATAGTACAGCATAGGCTTCAACTAAAACTAAACTTTCATCAGAAGGGGGGAAAAAAAACACCACCCAGTTTGTGCCTTTGTTATGGGATGACGGAGGAAAAGCTGACTGTTCTGTTGATGCTATTCGATATCAGAGCATCAGCTTGAACAATTCTGGGCTTGTTTAATTACAAAACACCAAATATCTCCTCTTCCATCAACATCTCACTGCTGACGTATGAACAAATTTATGAAATGTTAGCTTGTTCTATGATCTGTATTCCTCGTCATATCGTGTTTAGCACCACTTCGAATTCAGATCGCTATTTAACGCTGTATTCTAAAGATTCAGAGAACTATATTAATCCCAGGGGGACGTTGCTTGGAGATTGCGTTCAGTTTAAAGTTTATGGTATTACTTGACAGGGCTATTGTCATTATGTAATTGCAGTAGTGGAGTCTAGAGTTGCATCACGACATGTCGGAGAGTATATGTGGAATCTGAAACTGTGCTGTGTTTTTTTTTTTTTTATATGTTTTTTATTACAGTGGGTTGAGTACATAGATAATGAATCTGCACAAAATAGACAATAATATAGACACTGTAAATCAAACATAGTATTCATATTATTCAGACCGTTGCTGTTAAATCCTTTAATTAGTTCCGTCACACCCAGTTGGCATCAGAAGGCACATAATTAGTTGAATGGAGTCCGCCTCTGCGTAATTAGTGTCACATGATCTCAGTATAAATACGTTTGTTCCTTGAAGGCCCAGAGTAAACAAACCTAAACAAACGCCATCATTAAGAGCCATCATTAAGAGCCATCATTAAGTTCTGGAAATGTATCGATCAGGGTTTGCTTTAAATAATACCAGACATCCTGTAGTGCACCATTAAATCCAAAGAATATGGCAGAACTGTGACTCCAAGAGGAAGCCATGCACTACAAGTAGGTCACTGGGAAAGATCCCTGACTCAGACGGAGAAGCTGGCCTCAGACCTTGTCAAAGCTTTAGGAAATCCTGTTTTAGAGTTTGCCAAAAGACATTTTAAAGGTCCAGCAAGCATGTTCAGAAAGGATCTATGTTCTTATGAGCCCAAAATTGAACTTCTTGGCCATGGCATAAAGCATTATATATGGAAGAAACAACACTGCTTATCATCCTGAGAACACCATTCTTACAATGAAACATGGTGGTGGTAGCATCAGGTTTAGCATTACCCTTGGCTTTACTGTAGCTATTCTGACTAATTTCCTCCTTACCAGGCCATTTTATTAGTGGATTGTATCATGATGCTGTTTGTTTAGATATGTTTTTTTGTGTGCTTTGGGTATGGAGTTCATTCACTTTATGTGATTTCTCATGCAGACCGGTTCCACCAGAACTAATTGAATACTGGGGTTACGAGTTGGTTTTATTTCGATCACTATTATGATCTGTTTAGTGAGGATTCATTAGATATAAGCCAATAGAGTTCCATTTCAGGTCCAGCCTTCAACACTCCAAAATGTTTAAAAAATGGAAAAGAGAAGAAATAATTATGCGTGCTACTGTATATACTGTGTAATGACTACAGTGTCATAATGCAACATGTACTTGACTTCAATCTTTTCTTTTTCCGTTTCAAGGTTCTGCAGTGCAAATGTTTGTTTGACACGGTAACGTTCCCTGTAACGGTCACTCAGCAGTCACCGGCAGCCGTCTCCATGGACACGTACCAGGTTTCCATGGAGCCCATGCAGGCCCAGGTAAAAACTACAAATGAAGCGAAATTACTTTTAGGATTCTGCCTACATGTGTATTGCTGAGTTCTCTTCATCAGGCTTGTCTAGTTCAGGGTTTCTCAATTCCAGTCCTGGCCACCCACTGCTCTGCACAGTCTGAACATTTTCTCACTTTTAAAACACCTGATTCAGGGCATCTGATAATTAACTGATAAGTAGGAGCAGGTTTGTTGGGAATAATAGAAACTTTAACCTGTACAAGCTTATTCAGTAGGGTCTGTGTAGAGAATCTTGTCTTATGTTTATGCATTCATAGCAACATGGGGTTGGCAACATAATAGCATGATACACATTTATTTTATTTAGCTTTAGTAACCCCTTTATCCTGGTCAGGGTCACAGTAAATCCAGACCCTATCCTGGGAACACCAGGTACAATACAGTGGGAATACAGTGGCCCATCCATCGTAGGGCTCCTAGCACACACATTCAATTTATTATAGCCTGTCCACCTATGTATTTTTGGGTAAGGAAACCTGAGATCTCTAGGAAACCTACAAGACATGGAAAGAGTATGTTGAAAATCCACACACACAGTAATCCCAGTGCAAGGCTAAACTGAGGTGCCAGGAGCTGTGAGACCTCAGCATTAAGCGCTGCACCACCATGCAGCTCGTGTACTGTAGTTTAGAAGAAAAGGGAGAAAAAAATATGCTGAGATCACATCATCCGCTTAGTTACTGAAAGTACTGCCAATATCAGCATTATTAACCAAGAAAAACTTACTGTAATGTGACTTTTTTTTTTAATCCTCTTATCATATTGTCAGATCATCCACCCCAAATATAATATGCTTACATGATTATTATATTTGTATTTATTTGATTATATATTATAAATTACATCAAGAACATTAAAACTGTCATTACCTTATAAGGCTAGGTTTATTAGGTCCATTTTCTGTTTCACACATCTAGCTCTAGTGCTAGAGCTTGCCAAGGTATTTTGCCTCTTTGTCTGGATTTTATAACCTTGAATTGCAGATGAGATCACATGGAAAGGCTCAAACATAAGATGAAACAAGATATGCTATAAATATCTGATCTGTCAGTTGGTTCAAGTGAAGCCTTAGGAGTGCTGTGGTGTTGCTTGTTGGAGGTGTGTCTACAGTGTCAGTTTACACTGCTCTCCTTTTGCCATCTCAATAATTTAATGAAGCCTTAATGTGACTATTGGGATAGTGGTTCATGGAGTAGCAAGAGATGATATTGTTTCTCTGTGAGGTATCCTTTACAACAACAGAGCGAGACCATTATGAGAGAAATAATGAGAGCTATTACCATGACTTTAATTGTAATTAATAGGAAACATATTTTACAAAGTAGTCTCTGTACATGTAATGCACTCGTGAAATAAAGATACAGTGTCATGAGGACAATGTTCAGCCTCCACAATTGCTCATTAAATACGTCATCAGTCAAACCTTTTGTATATATGAGCATTATTTTTACTGTGGGCAAGAAATATGATATGAAGATGCTACAACACAGTCACTGGTTTTATTTGTTTGTGTCGCCTTTGCAGTAAAATTATAATTTATATAGTGTGGTAGATCAGGGTTGGTCAAATCAGTAAATTGGATGCCAAGGACAAGCAGATTAGGTGTCCAGGCTACTGGACAACATTTACAGTTGCCCAGCAGACAAGCAGTTTCAGTAAGCTGTTGCCAGTGTTGACCACATTCACTTTGTGACACAGAAATGTTAGGTAAAGAGCACCTCAGTGCTTAAGAAGCAGATGTTAGCAACATAATGTGGCTCTCCATCCTTGTATATGCTGTCTATACAAGATAGGAGAACATGTTTGGTACCATGTAAAATGCTTTCCGTGAGTCAGCAAGCTCTGCTTGAGCCTAAGTTTCCAATGACCAATCACTAATGACCATTATTCCTAATGATCAGTCACTGATCATTTTTTCCAACTACCAGTCAGTTATCACAATGACCAGTCACCGATCCCCAGTATTTGTCTCACCCACCCACTTCATTGTACAGTAATAAAACTGTCCCTTTGTATATATTTCCTGAGCAAATGAGCAATATTCCCAATTAGTCTGTGACTTGATCTGGCCACTTCTAGCCACTTTTTGAGCATGCATTAACCCTAAAATCTCGCCCAAACTGGCATTAGCTCAATACTTTGACGATCTTTCAGGAATCTGCAGTATGTATTGAGTGAGTATAGTGCATACAGTGCAGTGCAACACTAAAACTTGTGTTGTAAATCTCCTGTGCACTTTATTGAATGAAAACGAAGTAGATAGACAAACTAAAACAGTTCTGCATGAGATGAAAGAGTGCACCAGAGCTGAAAAATTAGCCAAGGACTGTGTGCCTGAGGGTGGAAACACAATATGCTTTATCAGCAGAGACATGTTCGGAAAAGGACGAAGACTACATAAAAATGTGCTCTGAGGGATTCAAGTACTTGCTTATTTTCCATAGTCTATATTAATGCACATCATATAATCAATAGCTCTTCATAAATTGCAAATTGAGTTACTTTACACCTAGTTATTAACCTAGCATGGGACTGGGATATTTAAGCAAAAAAAAAAAGGTAATGCTAACTACTACTGTAAAAACCGGTGTGTTGGGAACTGTTGCAGTTGCAGGTCTGCTTGGAGGAGGTGGAGAAAGAAGGTCTCCTGGTGTCCTGGATGTTTTCCCAGCAGCCCCTGGTCTCGTTAACCCTGACACCTCGACACAGAGTTCAGAGAGAGGTGAGGGGCGGTTCAACAGAACCACACAACAGCTTGTGATTTATTTACACAGTCTGTAGTCTGCGTTCAGAATCCTTAAGGTATTAGCATTACAACTTATCCTCTAATGACTTTCATTCCCCTTAATGTACTAATCCGAGCTAGATGACCGAGCAGCTCACTTTCCACAGCCCCTTCGCACTAGCATAAACAACATGATTAGAGTTGAGAGTATGTTCGAGACGGGTTCATGAAACGAATACACACTGTTTACCACAAGGGGGCGCAGAATGCTAAGCATAGTCAGCTGATTAACATGGTGAGGCATGCTGTTATAGTAAAATTATCAATTTTATGCATTAAAGATTGAGGAAGTCATACTCTTTTTTTTTTTTTTTTTGGACTGTTTGAAAATCATAATAACCTGCCTCATGATTATAAATGTGTTATGTCATCTGTGAATAGCTCTTATTTTTATAGCTATTGTTTATTTATAAACTATACATTATATGTAAAAATGTTTAAGGAAATTGTATTTGTTATACAATTGTGCTAAAAATGTGTAATATGACATTACATTTACTGTCATTTTTAGTGGTTATATGGTTAAAAGTTTATAGAGTTTTGGATATGGTATATTTTGATTTTGAGATTGGTTTTTGGGCTGATATTATAACACTGATCTGGCAACCCTATCAACAGAACAAATACTCTATACACTAAAATTCTCGACACTTCTGCAGTGTTGGTTTATTTTGCTTTGTACAAAATATAAGTGACAGAAGGTGGTAGTACGATGGATGGTTTTCCCCCACTAAAACTGGTGACTAAAGGCTCTGCTATGTACACTGATGCAAGTTATGAGATATTTGAACCAGTCATGATTAATAGTAATGCTTGGAACTTTGCACAAACTACAGACTATAATTTGGAATCATCATGTCTGTCGGTCAAAAAATTTTTGCATCAAAACGTCTTTTCCCTTTGAAGTATTCCTCCATCTTGTAGTTGCTCTAGGGCTGATATATGTGAGGTGTGTATTAATACTGATCTGGAACTGTGTAAAGGATTCGGAGTCGGAGGTGGACGTGGATATGATAAAGAAGCTGGTGGAGGATACACTATACACCACGCAGCCTGCAATGATCCTCAACCTGAGAGCATGTGTCTCCAGTCCTGCTGTAAGAGCACCACACACACGCACACACACACCATGTAGATCCTGTTTGTGGTTCACTTCTTTGTTTCTTTCATATTTAAGGAGGTGTGGTTGTTTATTTCATTGACAAAATAAGATGAAAATAATTAACAGTCATTTATTGTTAACAGTAACCTTTCCCCTTGTTCACAGTTTCCACGCGAAAAACAAGAAGGGAGTCAAAACTCTCCACAGCAGAGCAACGCTATCAAACGCCTTCTGGTTCGCCAGCTCAAAGTATCCCGGATCAAAAAAGGTACCACTTTCTTCCTGCCAATATTCACACGGACACATATGGACACACACACGTTTACTGCAAACAAATCCATATTTTTCTTATTAACACAGCCATGTGGGTGTTTGAGAGAGTAATAATGATGTGTGCGCTCAGGTCCACAGGATCACGTTGGGGAGCTGTGCTGCGTGCTGAGCCTGGACATCCCACTGCTGGAGAAGAGAACCCGCTTCCTCACACCTTCCTCCAGCCCCAGAGCCACGCTGGACTGGGGGGAGGACCTTACACTGTGAGTGCACTCACTTTTGTAGAATAGAGATAGTGAGTACTTCATTAATCCCCAAGGACAAATTTAATGTCACATCAACCAGAACACATGAGTTATATTTGTATAACACCTGATAGGAAGGATTACAGATTTAACCTAACAGAGCCACAGCAAAATAAAGCCTTTTATTCAGTCAGTGTATTGGTTTTGGTTATGGTGGGGTTTTTTTTAAGTATACACACACAATCTTCATTTAAATAAAGCAGCCTTACCTGTGCTTTCCTTTATGCTTAAAAGTGTGAGCTCAGCACTGAATCGGCCCTCCTCCCACCAGTGCATTGGATGTGTGAAGTCGCTGGGCGGACAGGCGATGAGCCGTTAGCTCATTTAATTCAGCTCTATTAAAAGGACGTTCACACACTCCTGCTGTGAAATTGTATTTCTGCAGATTCAGTATAGCACACTGTACTGCAATGATGACTATGAATTGCTCCAGTATTACCAATTCAAATGCTAAGGCACAAATGATAGACATTTTATAATGATTTAGCCCTTGTACTTAGACACTGGATGTTTGTTTTATTTACTGCTTTATTTACATTTTTGACTGTTCTATGTTTAATTCTTATTACTTGACTTTTTCTTTCTTCTGTAGGGATTTGCAGCCAGAAACCAAAGAACTCAAAGTTAGACTAGTGGAGCGCAATAGCAAAGGAGAACGTAAGTCACTCCTCAGTTTTACCCTTGTAAATCACATCATTCTTCAAATACACGTCAGTCCTCAAGTAAACAAATAGGCAAATGTGAACATTTTTTTTTCACTATACATAACTGTTTTATTAAGAGTCGAGATACCCTTTATATTTGCAAACAATAACATTTTTATGTCCCATTTGATAGAATTCTTGCCGGGCCACGCTTGCTTATCCCTGGATATCCCTAAGAGGAGTCCCAGTGGACAGCAAACACTTTCCATTACACCAGGTCATGGTCTAACACCGACAGCAACTGTCACGTTGGAGGTAAGAAATGTGTTGAAATGCATTTCAACTCATTAATGACATTTTAAGCACTATACACTGATCAGGCGTAACATTATGAGCACTGGGAGGTGAAGTGAATAACACTGATTATCTCCTCATCATGGCACCTGTTAGTAGGTAGGATATATTTGGCAGCAAGTGAACATTTTGTCCTCAGTGTTGATGTGTTAAAAGCAGGAAAAATGGGAAAGTGTAAGGATTTGAGCGAGTTTGACAAGGGCTAACTTGTGATGGCTAGATGAGTGGATTCAGAGCATCTCCAAAACTGCAGCTCTTGTGGGGTGTTCCCGGTCAACAGTGGTCAGTATCTATCAAAAGTGGTCCAAGGAAGGAACAGTGGTGAACCGGCGACAGGGTCATGGGCGGCCAAGGCTCACTGATGCACGTGGAGAGAAGGCTGGCCCGTGTGATCCGATCCAACAGATGAGCTACTGTTGCTCAGATTGTTAAGTTAATGCTGGTTCTGATAGAAAGGTGTCAGAATACACAGTGCATGAAGAATCAGGGCTGTTTTGGCAGAAAAAGGGGGACTAACATATTAGGCAGGTGGTCATAATGTTATACAGGGTCTGTGCATATCCTTTGTAGTCTCACACTAAGTTTTGATAAACCATTGCTCCAAAATAATTTAACAGGAGTGTGTCTTGATATGTCCATATCGCTCTTGCTGCTAATTCAGAACTACATACACTTTTGTTCATTTTTGTTTATCAGTGTTTTGTTGACATCTTGTGTTCTGATTTATTTATTTGTTTTCTCATAGCTCCTGTATGTGGAGCTGAATGACGTGCGTGGATGTCATAATGCCACACCGCTCCGCTCCTCACTCACGCCGTCCAAAAAAGTGGATGTGGACCGTACCATCATGCCTGATGGCACTATTGTCACTACAGTCACCACCATCCAGTCACGGCCGAAGCTGGACCGCAAACTAGGTAGCTTCATCAGAGTCTTTAAGGAGATTAAACACATTATGTAATAGTAATTGAGCACCGCACAGAGTAGCTGAACAAATAGTAGGGTTAACATAAAAATGATACTGATAGTGTTGAAAAGATATAAAGTTTTAAAACAAAAAGTTAAAGTAAATTGTAAAATTTCAGTTTGTAAAAACCCTTAACACTTTCTATAGTAACAGAGGGACAGTGGAAACTCCACATAAACTAAAACTTAACGGATTAAAAAAAACAGGTTGTTGTTTCACAAAGTAATTCTTAGAGAGAGAGAGAGAGAGAGGCTGGTGAAAAATGACTGCCGTGGTCTGTAGCTGCACTTGGTTTGTGCCTTGTGCCACATAACACCCCCGGTGTGTATTAATTTAGTTTAACAGCACGGCACTGGAGTGTGTTATTCCTTACACAGCAGCACTGCTGTAACTGTAAAAAGTGATAACAGGAACTTGTTTCATGGATGTTCCACAACATATTCCACAACAATATATAAACTGATCCTAAAAAGTATGTTAATTAATGAAAACTGTAGGGAAAGCATAAGGATTTGAGCGAGTTTGACAAGGGCCAAAATTGTGATGGCAAGACGACTGGATCAAAGCATCTCCAAAACTGCAGCTCTTGTTTGGTGTTCCTGGTCTGCAGTGGTCAGTATCCATCAAAAGTATCATTTAAGTCCTTTAAGTCCCGTAGGTATCCTTTAAGTATCCCATGGAGGCCCCACCTTGCAACTTACAGGACTTAAAAGAATCTGCTGCTAACATCTTTGTGCCAGATATCACAGCACACCTTCAGGGGTCTAGTGGAGTCCATGCCTCGAAGGGTCAGGGCTGTTTCGGCAGCAAAAGGCAGAACAACACAATATTAGGCAGGCGGTCATAATGTTATGCCTGATCAGTGTCAGTGTCTTTATGTCAGTGTCTTTATGTCTTTTGTCCGTCTGGGTGTGTGTGTAGGAGATTCTCCTTCCAAGTCTCCATCTAAAGTGGAGGTTACAGAGAAAAGACCGACGGTGTTGACGGACAGCTTCCACAGCCGAGACAGCGTCAGCCCCACAGCCAGCAGTCAGTTTTGCATTACATTTTGCTTATTAAGACTTAATAAGCAAACAGTCTAATAGCAATTTAGGAAATAAGCCATGATCATCTGATAATCCTTCAGTACAAGTTGTTCATGTATCTGTGTCCTGCAGAAAGCCCCATCTCAAACGGGCTGGATCCTGTAGCCGAGACAGCAATCCGGCAGCTGACTGAGTCGGCCAGTAAGGTGGTGAAGAAGACGCCCACTAAACGCAGCACCCTCATCATCTCTGGAGTGTCAAAGGTCAGATGACGTCATAGGGTGAAATAAAAAGATTGTCCTGTCATAACCTTGGATCTTTTCCTTCACTCGTTAATTTGATTACTTTTAGCAATTTTTCTCAAATAGGACATTGCACAGGCGATTGTGTCATATTTCCTTATTTAACCAAACATAAAAAATTTACGATTGAAAGCATCAGACATAACCATATGGCAGAACCGTTCTTTTTATTCAATCATAGCTTCCTAAGGTACTTATCCAGTTACTCTCCATTTAAACAAGGAAAATCAATGGCACTCTGTAATACTGGTGAGCTAATGTACTGTATCATAGCCCCAGTAATACACTGTAATGCATTTAGGCTAAATCACTGGGAGGTATATGATTAATCAGTACATGACCATAAGATCCCAGTTCCTTAATTGGCCCGTTTTTGGAACGACAGCACTAGGTTGGAGACGAGTCTTTACATTTCTGCTCCCTGACATTTTGCATTGTGTTTAAAATGAATGAGAATTTTGCTGATCTTGTGAGTCTTGTACAAGAAATAGAGATGAGCAACATGTAATGAGTCCCTGAGAGAAAACTCATGCAAGGTAGATTCTTTTGTTTTGCCATACTTGGGTCTGAGTTGAAACGATGAAGGTGCTACGATAGATCTGAACTTCAGCTTCCATTTCCTGGTATTTACATGGAGATATTTTGAACATCTCAGAATGTGGCACCTTTGGTGTCAGAATACTCCATTTTTTTTGGGGTGTGCACAAAAGTATTGGAACAGAAATCATTTACGCTACATAACACTTAACATTAGGTCGCATATCTCTTGCTTGCAATGACTGCATTAACCCAAATGTATAGCAAAAACAGAAGAATTGGCCTTGCTGTTGCAATACTTTCAGAGGTGACTGTATAATAATTTGCCCAGGTTCCATTTTTCCACTTATGAGTGATACTTTTTTTTCCTGTATCTGTACCTGAGTAGGGATATTACAAGAAAGTGCAAAAAATAAACCTTATATAATGTACAGTACAGTTGTTATTCTTAAATACACATAAACCGTAAATAATTTCCTGATCATTCATGATTTTTGCTTCTGTAGTGTTGTACTAGAGCTGCAAGGCTTATGAAATGTAAAAGCTAACAAGTAACGGGAATTTCTCTCTCTTTTTTTCTTTTTCTTTTTTTTCTTGTTCTGCCTCAAAGCTCATCCCGGTTTTCAGTGATTTTACTAAGACTTATGTAAATGAATTACTAAGACCTAAATGAAACAACACTGAAAACTGGAACATTATGTGAGAGAATGACTTTATTTTTGCAGTTTATTACTTCTCATTGAATGCAATTTGGAAATCCTGACAGATCCATTGTGTTCCAAAAGAGCTTATTTAAAAGAGATTATGTAGCTTAGGTTAAAGCCAAAACATATACAAGTTTTGGGGTGAAATAGACTTCCACTGCTCGTTAGCTACACGAATCTCGTAGCTCCAGTGTAAAACTGAGGACATAGACATCAGGCACTAATCATGCCTTGGCTCAAACACTACAACCAGAGTAAACAAGATGATTTGTCGCATTGATTTTCCTTTCCTTTTCCAGGTTCCAATTACAGAAGACGACTCCGCGCTGTCGGTGGGCTATGCTGCAGCCATGGACGCTGCCTTGCAGGGAGAGAATTCTCCCGCAGGGGCCCCCAACCATCACGGAGCTGCAGGACACCAGGATGCAGATGAGACCACACCATCCGATGCATCCGAACGGCCGTCCGTGGATGACGTGGAGTCGGAGACAGGCTCTACTGGGGCACTCGAGACACGTAGCCTCAAAGATCACAAAGGTAAGCTCTGACAGGAACGCATGTTAAACATTGGAGTACAGTAAATACACTGTTTATTAGGAGCAGATTGCTTGTAACTACTCACTGGACGTAAGCCCATATAGCATATAGAAGTGTGTGTGTGTGGTGCAAGTGTATAAAAAGAGATCTGCAACTATATATATAAAGACATGTGCTTGCTGAAACAGGAGACCAGCTAACTGATGTATACACACAGACACACACACACACACACACATTTCAAGCCACATTCAATACAAAAAGCTAATATTCAATGTCCTGTTTGTTTGTACAGTTGATATCTAAAAACCTTTTTAATTTCCAACATTTATCTGGAAAATCTGGTCTGTGTTAAGGCAGAGGGTCTTGGACAGACATGGACACTTTTAACTGTAAAATAAATTTATACTGATTTATTTATTTTTGGACAATATTTGACATTAGTTATTCATGAACATTATTTAAATGTGTAAAAATGTTTGTTTTTATTCCAGAAATTTCCAGTACATTAGGATTGAGTAGACTGTATTTATTTATCGGCTTGCTTGTTTTTGAGGTTTATAAGTGAGCAGTTAAAGGGAGTATAACTAAAAAATAACTCAATAATAAAATAGAAAAAACATTGTAGTAATTTAAATTAAATTAAAAAATAAATAAATAAATTTATATATATATATATATATATATATATATATATATATATATATATATATATATATATATATATATATATATATATATAGTATAAATATAACTATATTTTGTTCTGCCTTTGATTATGTGTCACTGTGCAGTGGGCTTCCTCCGGAGTGGCACAAAGCTCTTGTTCCGCAAGAGACACAGGCAGAAGAACTCGAGCTTCAGCCAGTCCCACGAGGACGTCACCAACCTGGACAACGACCCGTCCACGGCTTCCTGTTCCTCCAGTGGGCGCAAGAAATCCGGAAGCTTCTCTCGCCGCCTCATCAAACGCTTCTCCTTCCGCTCATCTAAAAGCAAGGGCAAAAACAGTTCTACAAACGGAGGAGCCAGCACGCTTGACAACTGAAAACACTGAGAAAAGCGGAAAGACACGGTGCAGGCGCCTGTCAAAAGACGTTTGAAAGAGTTAATAAAAATAAGTTCACTAAGATAATAAGTCCTTGATTTAGTGGTGTTTGTTTTTCAAAGCCTTTTATGTGACTCAAAAGGCAAAAGGCTGCATTTTGACCCTTTGTGCTTGACCCCACGCAAACGATGAGGACTGATGGCTCAGGCTGAAATCTCAGATATGGGGAAAACAAAGGGTTTGTGAATTTCTGAAAGACGTTTGATTGTCTTAAATGGTTTATTTAATAAAATATTTCAAATGGCTGCTTTTCTGGAAAATAAGGAAGAACAACCGTAGAAGAGTGAAATGCTGTTTTATATGTTCAGCACAAGGGGGCGATGTGACCCAATCCTCATCAAAGCCTCCCTAACTTTATGTTGCTATATATTTTTTATTATTTATTTTAATTTCCATCGGCTGCACTTTTGGGACTTTATCAGATTGTTTACAGTGCCGGGGAGCATCTCATGATGTTTTATCACTTTGTGTTTTGTAAGGTCATGACACTAAATTATTATGTCTTACAAAACTGGGAGTTTCTCATATATTACATACAATGCAGCTTGTACTGTGTGCTTAGTTGTTTTGCTGTAGTTAATGGCAATTTAGATCGGATATTAAGCTGTTTTTCAAATAGTGGTACTTATTTGCTTTTCATTGTGGCACAGTCTTCTTTTATAATATTTATTTGTGAACAAAAAAAAAATCTCATGGTTAGGTTTAAGGGGAATTTATTTGCTTGTAAGTTAGGACACAGGTGATGGAGATAAACTAAGTAAAGTGATCTATGTTTGTTCTTAAATTATATTTACTATAAGTTGAAAAATATTTCAGGGTTCATGCATATGAAACAAAACAAAACAAAAGACAACCTCAGGGGACATTGTTAATGGTTTGCGCAAATAGTTTTCCATCTTTTCCACACCGATCCCAGAACATTTGCTTGAAATCTTTATTTTCTTCCTTAACTGCAATAATCCCCAGCCCCCTTTCCTAGCATGGATCACTGGGAGAACCTGGCCTAAATGTATGTAAATAGTGCTGTTTAAATGAGATTGCTTTAATGTGTAAATAGTTTTACAGTTGTGGAGGAGACGGCTGTTTCTAAATTGACATTTAAATTAGCTTTGCACCTCAAATGACAGGCTTTACGAGGAGGGTTTAATTCTTACTTGGCCTGAAGAAGAGCCATTTTTTTAGCTATACAAATAATTTGTCCCACTTATTAAAGTGCAGTAAAGCTTTTTGCCCGTTCTCCATGCTCTTTGACTTCACACCCACACATTCCATTGCATGGCCTTTATTTATGGAAGATTTCTCGCAAATCATATAGAAGTCAGTAATGTTTTAAAGTGAATCGTCTTATGCCAGGCTGTGTGGTTTCTGGTCTCTTCTCTGCTAATGGTGTGAATTATTAATAAAAAAACACCCACAAACACACTAGCACTAACCTTATAGGCCCAGAATCTTTTTTTCTTTCTTTCCCAACACTCAACAGAGATGAAGGTCCCCTCCGATAGTTGGAGCTTTATATTACCGATGTTTAATTTATTCTGAATAACTTATTATTATTATTATTTTTGAAAATGCAGTCTTTTTTTTTTTTTTTTAGTTATTCTTCTCCACTAACCCAGACTGTGCTTATCTTCAAACACAGCACTGCATTTTACTCTGTGGAAAAATAAATAAATAAATACATCATGTACCTGAATGCCATGGCCAGTAAATGCAAAAATGTAATTCAACAAAAATGTTGTATTTCCTCAGACAATAATTTTGTTGCAGAAGACATGAACATCACCATGAGGATCCTCTGTGTGATAAGATTTAAGGGTAGATGAGGACATTTGATTGACCAGATTGTTAAGAGTTTTGCAAGAAACCAATAAAGACACATTTTTGTTGGCTTCCCTCTGGGTTTATTTTTATTTTATTTTCGTGCACGTGTACCATAAGATCTTTAAATCCCTTATCAATTAAAGCTTTAACATCTTTAAGGCTGATTTTAAAACACTTTTTTTTTAAGAACAATATGCTACACTATATTGCCAAAAGTATTCGCTCACCCATCCAAATAATCAGAATCAGGTGTTCCAATCACTTCCATGGCCACAGGTGTATAAAATCAAGCACCTAGGCATGCAGACTGTTTTTACAAACATTTGTGAAAGAATGGGTCGCTCTCAGGAGCTCAGTGAATTCCAGCGTGGAACTGTGATAGGATGCCACCTGTGCAACAAATCCAGTCGTGAAATTTCCTCGCTCCTAAATATTCCACAGTCAACTGTCAGCTGTATTATAAGAATGTGGAAGTGTTTGGGAACGACAGCAACTCAGCCACGAAGTGGTAGGCCACGTAAACTGACGGAGCGGGGTCAGCGGATGCTGAGGCGCATAGTGCGAAGAGGTCGCTAACTTTCTGCAGAGTCAATCGCTACAGACCTCCAAACTTCATGTGGCCTTCAGATTAGCTCAAGAACAGTGCGCAGAGAGCTTCATGGAATGGGTTTACATGGCCGAGCAGCTGCATCCAAGCCATACATCACCAAGTGCAATTCAAAGCGTCGGATGCAGTGGTGTAAAGCACGCCGCCACTGGACTCTAGAGCAGTGGAGACGCGTTCTCTGGAGTGACGAATCGCGCTTCTCCATCTGGCAATCTGATGGACGAGTCTGGGTTTGGCGGTTGCCAGGAGAATGGTACTTGTCTGACTGCATTGTGCCAAGTGTAATGTTTGGTGGAGGGGGGATTATGGTGTGGGGTTGTTTTACAGGAGCTGGGCTTGGCCCCTTAGTTCCAGTGAAAGGAACTCTGAATGCTTCAGCATACCAAGACATTTTGGACAATTCCATGCTCCCAACTTTGTGGGAACAGTTTGGAGCTGGCCCCTTCCTCTTCCAACATGACTGTGCACCAGTGCACAAAGCAAGGTCCATAAAGACATGGATGACAGAGTCTGGTGTGGAGGAACTTGACTGGCCTGCACAGAGTCCTGACCTCAACCCGATAGAACACCTTTGGGATGAATTAGAGCGGAGACTGAGAGCCAGGCCTTCTCGTCCAACATCAGTGTGTGACCTCACAAATGCGCTTCTGGAAGAATGGTCAAAAATTCCCATAAACACACTCCTAAACCTTGTGGACAGCCTTCCCAGAAGAGTTGAAGCTGTTATAGCTGCAAAGGGTGGACCGACGTCATATTGAACCCTATGGATTAGGAATGGGATGTCACTTAAGTTCATATGCGAGTCAAGGCAGGTGAGCGAATACTTTTGGCAATATAGTGTATTTTCTTTCTCTTTAGTCCCCTGCGTTCCCATTCCGCCAAAATTCAGTCACTTAAAATTCAGAGGGAGTGCGTTTAATTGGTTTGAATTTTCCGCCTAAACGTGATTGACGGATATGAGAACAAATGGTAGCGCAGAGAGACACAACTAACCAATGAGCGGCCAGCATGAATCAGCAGCGCTGTGATTGGTGCATCGTCTTGCGCTGTTTATGCACGGCGGTTTAATGCCAATGAGAATTCACATCCTGTGCCGCATTCGCTGGGACAGCAAATGGCAGTCTTTGTTCACGCGGCGTGACCAATAAAAATTTGGAGGCGGGTCGAAGGTGCCTCTGTCGGCCTGTCCTTAAATACTGCAGCAACAAACACTCAAAGCTCACATCGAATTTTCTTTAGCTGTAAGGAGCAGAAGAAAGCGTTAACGAACATGTCTGGAAGAGGCAAAACCGGAGGAAAAGCCCGCGCCAAGGCCAAGACTCGCAGCTCCCGCGCTGGTCTCCAGTTCCCTGTCGGTCGTGTGCATCGTCTCCTTCGTAAAGGAAACTACGCTGAGAGGGTCGGCGCTGGTGCTCCTGTCTACCTCGCTGCCGTCCTCGAGTATCTGACCGCTGAGATTCTGGAGTTGGCGGGTAACGCAGCCAGGGACAACAAAAAGACCCGTATCATCCCTCGTCATCTTCAGCTCGCTGTCCGCAACGACGAAGAATTGAACAAACTGCTCGGTGGAGTGACCATCGCTCAGGGTGGTGTGTTGCCCAACATCCAGGCCGTGCTGCTGCCCAAGAAGACTGGCCAGGCCGCGCCAAGTTCCGGCAAGGCGGGAAAGAAAAGCTCCTCTCAGTCCCAAGAATACTAAAGCGATGACTCGGACTCGTTGATTAACATTAAAAAACCCAAAGGCCCTTTTCAGGGCCGCCCAAGTTAACTGAAAAGAGCAATTTTCATTGTTCATGTTGTGTCGATGTGTGTTCATGTGCTTTTCTACGGTTCTGAATAAATGTTTTTTTTCGCTAACTTGACACGCTAATGCCTGGGTATCTTTTGTTGGTGAAATATTCACTGCAACTTTTAATTCATTTTCAGCTGCACTAAATCAGTGTTTTATTGTACTCCTAGTTTTTTTTTCATTTTATGATAATAGTTAGCATCCAAATACTTGCTTAGTATTAGTTACTGGGTAATTAAACATCCTCCAGTCTGGAAATAATCTTTTTTTATTTCAGGTTTTTTTTTTTTTTACAGATTGTATCATCACATTAAGGCACGTCTCCGGTCATAGGCACTATAAACAGCTTCCTGGCATCAGACCAAACCCATAAATGATTCAGTATTGAACAGTGAGTCTCTGAGCCTGCAGCTTTTCTACCAAGATCATTACAGTCATGTTTACTTTACTTCCTGAACACACACACATTCCAGCCCTGCATTAAAGAACCAGATCCGGGAAGATAAGCTTTTCTGTATTTCTTAATTGGTTGCAATAATTTTGACGTGATTGATCAAATTTTGTTGAGACTGTAAGCAGAGATATGATTTACATACAAACACTGTATGTGTGAATAGCAGACTGAGCTGCTTAAGTGCTAGGAGAAAGGAAACAAGGTGTGAAATATCATTACTAATGCTTGCTTTTAAGAAATTAACACAACAAAGAATATGCATGAAAATCTCATATGTACTGATTAATGTAGTGATCTGGAAATTCAGCTAGAAAACAACTTCCTGCTTTGGAAAGGCAAACCTATCAGTTTGGTCTTAGCAGCTGGTGGATCAATATTATGAGCTTGATTATGATTATTACTACAATAACCCCAAACAGGCCCAATCATTTGTGACATCCATAAAAATAGATGAACAAACTTCATCTATTTGGCAGCAATTTTGATCCTCATTATCTACATTTTTAAACATACATATCCATAGCGTTATTTATAAAAGGTATGTGCAACCGCAATAACAATTGCTGTTAAAGCAATGGTGCAAAAATTAAAAAAGAAAACTTTGAATACCAAAAGGTCTTGGCTGGTAAGCAGGTTCACATTCTTAGTGATGGCCACTGAAAATCTGGGCACCTCTGACGTGTGCCAGGGCTCTTAAGGGGCAGTAGTGAATACTTAATGACCCAAGTGTGCTAAAATCTAATAAAATCGAACAAAGTATTGATGTAATCATGTGATGAGGATAGAAAGTACAAGTTAAGGTAAATGAATTTTAGAGAATTTTAGAGAATAAACAATACTGCAAAATGCTTCAAGACTAAATAATACAAATGTATAACCTACAAACTCAATTTTATATATATATATATATATATATATTCCATCATTTCAGTGTAGAATATTATTATAGAGCACTCAGACCCACTGAAAACCAGCTACACTCAAACAAAAAGGGTGTTTAGGGAGCCTTAACTAGCCAAAGAAGTTTTGTTTTGTTTTCCCGCAAGGGCACCTGAGTTAAAGTTACTTGACATGTTAATCAAGAAATCAGCATGTACACGGTTTGTTCTTGTACTGTGAAAGCACTGAAAATAAATAGAATCAATCTTCAGTGCTGGAAAAAATGTGTTGTGATGACAACAGAGGTATAAAATCACACTGTTACATCTGTCTAAGTAGCACTGTTTATGCCCGTGACCTTCACTTCGAATACGCGTATATGTGCATTTTTTATGTTGGCAGTGTTAAGTGTATCGCGTGGATCAGTTGGCTAGAGGCTGAACGACGCTGTTATCGTACATCGTTAAGCTGTCTGGCTGTGGTGAGGATGTCCTTGGCTCCTTTACTGAGCAGCAGGTTGGCAAGATCAACACCCAGTTTCTCTGCGGCGTCCAGAGCCATCGGCGATATGCTGTTGGCTGTGACTCCTACATGAGCGCGCTCTTCTGCGCTCTCATGCACCTGAAAAAGAAAGAAAAACACAAGATAAAAATCATGGACAACTTCAAAATGTGTAAATCTTCAGCCTTTTAACAAAACTGAAATGTCAAGCTGAAGTAATCGAGTCAAACACTAGACCTGTGCTACAATCCTGTGTTTCACTCCTCTGAACTCCTAACGTTGTTCCCTACATCCCTTTTTTTTTTTTCCTGGAAAAATACATCACCTTGATAATATTTACATACACAGTTCACTTTAGAATTATTATATATTGTTAAATTAAGGAATTTTAGCTATATTAATCTCTAATATTCATTAAACCACAAAATATTTTAAGCAATGGTGTAATGGTGTAGTTAAACATCCTGCATATAAAAGTCAGATTTTGGCAGCCATAAAATATCCTTTTTCCCCCTGATTGTGCCAGAGTTTCCATTCAATTACAAATAAAATAGTAATAGTAATATAATATTGATATTTATATTTGTAAACCTGTTTTTTTTTTTTTATATGGTAACCAAGTCAAGCTCCAATGTACTACTGCTTAAAACACAAATCTTTTGAGGGATATAAAGTACATATAACACATATATAATATTATATGATACACAAACACTCCATCGCATATGTTCTATTTTTTAAGATTCTAGGCAGGTTGTGTGTCTCTGTATTGAATAAACATGTTAAATTCTAATCAGATCAGATTGTGAGTTGTTTTATCAAGTTATATTTAGTGCTATTTAAAAAAAAAAAAAAAACTTTCTACAGCCAGGACCTTTGAGAGCTGACAGCTAGCAGAGTGAACAGAAAACCAGAATATGTACAAGTGCATGTGCACTTACCATGTTATCTAATTCGATGCTGGTTTGCATGGTGTCCTTCAAACAGTCAGCACCATCCAGACTGTAAACTGCACCTGTCAAACAGAGCT
This sequence comes from Hemibagrus wyckioides, assembly GCF_019097595.1. Classification (NCBI taxonomy): domain Eukaryota; kingdom Metazoa; phylum Chordata; class Actinopteri; order Siluriformes; family Bagridae; genus Hemibagrus; species Hemibagrus wyckioides. The sequence goes on along the minus strand of NC_080737.1, from coordinate 12,265,588 downwards.
ATAAGCAGAAAACAGGTCACTTTACCCGAGTCGTGTGCTCATACACATGCTGAAAAACACAACCAGGTCAATGAGCTGAAACAAAACTAGCTGTTCCTGTTGGGGCCTGGCACCTGAAAGGATATTCTTAGCATGTGCATGTTCAAGCTTTAACTCTTTTAAGAAACAGTTCATTAGTGTGTGTGTGTGTGTGTGTGGATTGTGTATGTATTATTTACCACAGAGTTCTTCACTTCTGTGTAGACAGCAACAGGTACACTGCAGCCTCCCTCCTAAATACAACGCAGAGTGAAAGAGTCACAAGGCAAGACATTTAAAGGAATAGACCTTAAAGAGGCAGCAGACTGGAAAGAATACTTTATCCCTATACACTGAATCGGTAGTGTACTGAGAACTGAGGCCTGGAAAACACTGGAAACACTTAAATTTCTGGCATTTGACAGATGCTTTTATCCAGAGCGACTTATATTTTATCTCATTTTATACAACTGAGTAACTGAGGATTAAGGGCCTTGCTCAGGGGCCCAGCAGTGGCAGCTTGATGGACCTGGGATTCAAACTCACAACCTTCTGATCAGTAGTCCAACATCTTAACCACTAAGCTACTCTAGGAACACATTATATTATGTCATACTCATTTGCATCCTTTTAAAAAACAACATCCATTTCATATATATGCGTATTACTGCAATTCAACAAACACCCTTAGACTTTTAATATAAAGTGAGTTCTGAGGGTTTGTTTGTACAACATTTGGAATTTCAGTCTGTAGTAAATACACTGTACATGCAGTAGAGACACATTAGATGTAGATTAGGTTAAAAAAAAAAAAGCTAACATTCATTTAACCTGTGCTACATGTTCAAGTGCATTGTATGTATTTCACAGTACATATACTATATTTGCGTGTGAGTGAGGAAGACTAACCAGCTGCCTGAGGAAAGCCCTTTCAGAGATGCAGCGCAGCACAGTTTCAGGGTGGTGGAGAATGGACACCATCTTGAGGATGTCTCTGTCTTTTGCCCTCACTTCCACCGCCAACGCACCCTACAATTAGAATTTTCCAGGTCAAGTAAGCAATGCGAATTGGCAGCTGAATGTATCGAAAATTGAAACATAACCAGCAGATGCCAGTAGCCTGCAAATGAGGGTGAGATCATCCAGGAATTTTATCCATAAGTGAAGCTACATAGGACACTTTTCCCCCCATATTTACTGCTCTTTCATATACACTATATTGCCAAAGGTTTTGGGACACCCCTCCACATCACTGAATTCAGGTGTTGTTTTTCAGGGGTTAGGCTCGGCCCCTTAGATCCAGTGAAAGGAACTCTTAATGCTTCAGCATACCAAGACATTTTGGACAATTTCATGCTCCCAACTTTGTGGAAACAGTTTGGGGATGACCCCTTCCTCTTCCAACATGACTGTGCACCAATGCACAAAGCAAATTCCATAAACACATGGATGAGCGAGTTTGGTGTGGAGGAACTTGACTGGCCTGCACAGAGTCCTGACCTCAACCCGATAGAACACCTTTGGGATGAATTAGAGCAGAGACTGCGAGCCGGACCTTCTCGTCCAACATCAGTGCCTGACCTCACAAATGTGCTTCTAGTGGAATGGTCAAACATTCCCATAAACACACTCCTAAACCTTGTGGAAAGCCTTCCCAGAAGATCTGAAGCTGTTATAGCTGCAAAGGGTGGGTCAACTCTATTAAATTCATGTGCATGTAAAGGCAGTCATCCCAAAACTTTTGGCAATAGTGTAATTCTGACAAACAGGCAAATACCACAGTGGTGTTTTGCGCTCCTCAGCGACCGTTGCACAGATGGTTAAACAGGTGTTTCCTTGCATAGTAATAATGGTGCCTTACAAACCATGATGTTCTCAGAACAATCTTTTATATGTAAACCAACATAACTGAAAACACTAACCATAAACAAATAAATAAATAAATAACCCAATGGTCACTCACCTGACCTACAGCATACATGCAGTCTTCAGCACCCAAAACCTAAAAGAGACCAGGATAAACAAATTTTTCACACAAATAGTAAACTATGCTTATACCTCAGCTCTACTGAAATGCGCTACATATCAAGTCGATCCTCATCTGGTTTCGCTCATTCACTGCATGGCCCAAGGCCAGACTACAAAGCATCACCTGATCACATTTCCTGAAGTCTCCAGGATCAGGAATCGAGAAAAATCATCGCTGACCCTCTCGACCCAGTCCATTACGTATTTCAAAAAGCCTCCCTTCTGGGAAATGAGTCAGTTCAATAAGAACCAATAGCAGAGGACCCAGGAATAGCTTCTCTTGGCTTTTATGTTAAACCCTGCCTTGATAGACATTCGACTGCAATCAGGCTAGCGCTTCTGCAGTCTGACAGCTAAAACTGAGAGGCTCAGGAGGAGCTTCTTCCCTAAGGCCAACAGACTCCTCAATACAGACATGTCCAGCTTACAAATCTCTTCGCTACACTTTACTTTTACTACATGTAACTCACACGTTAAATATTTCACTTTTCATTCTTTAATGTTGGCACATTCTGAACATTCTGAATGTTACATATATTCTATCACCTCTTCTTATTTCTATTCATAAATGCTTACAATACTGCGTAATGTGTTGAACATAAACACTGCACACAATGATGTTTTATCTAGTGATAATATAAGTAACGGTAAGGTAAAGATGTAAGCACCTGACTGATACGGCTCTCCCAGCCCATACGCTTGAGACCGGCTGCAGCCAGAATGATGGCAGCGTAGTCATCCTTATCATCCAGCTTCTTCAGACGAGTATTCAGGTTGCCTCTCTAATTCGACGAGTAAAGGATTCATCAGAGTAACTGGTGGAGACAAGCATTCTAAATACACAGAGCAATATCAATGAATAGTATCCACACACACACACACAGGAAGCTTTAGAAAGGATACAATGTTTTCAAATTCCAGCTGTGGGAACCTTTTTTTCAGCTGTGCCGCCCGGCGGAGCGAGCTTGTGCCAATCACACTGAAAGAGGATATCAAGGTCACACAGGGTAAGAGATTGATCTATCCACTACAGAAGGATTGAGAAAAAAATAATAATCTCATTCCACCAGCCTCTGAGTATGATGAAATTAACAGCAGCTCTGTGTAAAAGGGTTTACCTTTTTTCTGGCAGGGTGTCCAGAGTAAGTCCAGCATTCTTTGGATGAAGCACTACAGCATCATGAGGATTTTCACGTCTAAGGATCAGACAGAGATCACTGCAGAGTTGTATATGCACAAACCACCCAAAGAGAACGATAAGAGAGAAAGATGGATCAATGGGTGTAAAGTAAATTTTAGAAAAACGTACTGGAGAACAGCACCGATCGTGAAACCAGGAGGCAGTGAGGTAGGAAGGTCTTTTAGAGAGTGCACAACAAGGTCCACTCTGGTGTTGGAGATGGGGGGAAAAAAAAAGCTCATTATATATGATTGTCACAGAAGATACACTCACCATCCAGTTTGGAGATATTTTCCAAGAGAAAAAAAAGGCTAAATAAATCAATCTAAATGCTTACATGCAAAATACACAGAATATTCAGCTGTAAGTGTATCCGTGTGGAACATCATCAAATTATGAGAACATTAGTATGCAATTTATACTTTATCTCCAGTATAAACAGCTTTCGAAATTGACAGACTGATCATTGCTTTCCCTAGACTGAACAAATACCTAACTAACAGACAGCTGAGATATTGTTGTGCTTGCAATTTCATCAATTTAAGTAGTTTTCAATCTATCTATCCATCCATCTGTTATTTCCTTAACAGAAGAAGAGACTGACTACATCATTGTATAATTACACCATCAGTGTAACACATTCTCAGTGAAACAATACTTCTTTTCACTGTTTTAGGAGATGCTTTGAGTGCTTTCAAATCACAGAAGATAGTCTTTTTCCCCTTACGTTTCACTATATAGCACAAAGCCGTCAATCTTTACTGCTGTGACAGTGTTCTCACAGAAGATGGCGCTACACACTCAGGCAGTAACCTTAAATATTTTAAGTGGACAGTCTAAACATTTAAAGCACAATAAACCAGCAGCATGTTTAGCTCTTACTCATTTCTCTCAAGGGCATTCTCCAGCTCTTTGGTGAACAAACTCTTCTCTCCAATCTGTAACAACAAGAATAATAGCTCTATACACATATAACATCAGAGGAAATGCCTTGTTAACATCCCTCTGATCAGGAAGGTGTGTTAACTTTACCTTTGATAAGGCAGTGTCAAGGATTTTGTCTCCGACTGTCGACATGGCCACTGTGAAACACAGACAGTAAAAATTTAACAACATTGACATCAGCACTGACCTCTGTGACGGAGGAGAGGAGAGGAGAGGAGAGAAGTGGTGTGGATTACACAGCCTCACTAAAACACAATCACTCAACTGTCTGTAAAAGACTCTGGAAAGACAAGAGACAGCAAGAAAGCGCGAAGAAAACGAGAAGACGCACCAAGAGACTGAAAGAGAAGGAGGGATATAATGAAACAGAATGACGTAATTGAAGGAAAAGAAAAGAAGAGAAAAGCAAAGAAAAGAAATGGAAAATGAGATAATAGACATGGGTAGAAGGAAGAAAGAAAGAAAGAAAGAAAGAAAGAAAGAAAGAAAGAAAGAAAGAAAGAAAGATGGAAAGAAAGAAAGAAAGAAAGAAAGAAAGAAAGAAAGAAAGAAAGAAAGAAAGAAAGAAAGAAAGAAAGAAAGAAAGAAAGAAAGAAGGAAAGAAAGAAAGAAAGAAAGAAAGAAAGAAAGAAAGAAAGAAAGAAAGAAAGAAATGAGAAACTATTTATTAAGCAAGCATGAATCCTGATACCTATCTCCAGCTGAAAGACTGTATATATATATATATATATATATATATATATATATATATATATATATATATATAGACTGTATGTATATATATAGACTGTGTATATATATATAAGAAAGAAAGAAAGAAAGAAAGATCTGTTTACTACATGTCAATCATACTGTGTATGATTGTGTATGTGACATTAAATTCTCTTCACCTATCTCTAGCTGCAGGTCTGGATAGAGCTCTCTCAGTTTCTCGGCCACGCTGTCTGTCTGAATCCGAGCCAGCTGAGAGAGAACACATACACACTGTGTCACAGGACAACTTCACACATACAATACACACTACACAATATACACACACACACACACGATACAACACCTGCAGAACACATCCACATGTACATGAGCTCTTTAGCTAGATGAAGCTTACAGAGTTATTTAAAGACATAAATGAGGTATTGTTAAGTCTAAAGTGAATGCAGTAACCCAGTAATCTCTGTCGAGACACACGACCACGTGGTCTTATCTGATCTCAGCATGATGTCCGACACACCCACTCTCACACATCCGTCCACCCTGCACTAATTCACTGCTCTTTTTCTGGTCATTCAATTATTTAATGCCTGCGATATCATGAATGAGCAGAATATCATGAATGATACATTTATTTTTCTCATTTTATGAGCGTTCTAAGTCAAACGTTTGAGACCTACTAGAGAATTTAGGTCACTGAAGAATTAGCTTTGTTGAAGTTAAGAGCAAATAAGCCTTTTCTTTTAAAGCAGAAAATCCGGATTTTTGTTCCTAACAGATTAGGCCAAATCAGTAGTTATAGTTGAGCTGGAGGGAAATCATCAGCTTTACAAATGGGATCTCATGATGACATTAATAAAATAACAGAATAAAAAATAATACATAATAATAGAGTAAAAAAATATAATAATGATATATAATAAATATATATATATATTTTTTTTTTTAAAATAAAATAAAAAAACATCATGTCATGTCCTGACCTGGCTTTTCCTTGTTCCGATGCGAATAATCCGAGTGACTGTTCCATTTTCTTCCTAAAAACCAGAAGGCAATTTACAAATCTCATACAGCTTTACAGTGATACTAGAAAACACAAAGACATTCAATTCAACTCACTCTTATACACTTAAATGGCCCTTCCATTTTATCGCTTAAGCCTTTAGCTAGTTGAAATATTCAGTATACTGAAGATGCTGTGCACCAGTATCCAGACCCTTCTAATGAATGAACCCTGGGGTGGTGGCTCGGAAAAGAAAGCTGTCCCGTCCTATAAGGCCTTAATCCACCCTCCCACCGCCCTGCGTCTTCTGTACAATGCTGATAAACTAACAACTAACTAACTCATTGTTAGCTGGTGTGTCAGTGTGTGTGGTGTCAGATACGCACACACTCACACACACATATCTCCTTCTTACACAACACTGCTTCTGTTCATTGGTATTAAGTCATCTTAACTGACATCTTAGTATATGGATGAATAGAAATTGCCCGTAAACTCATATAATAGTGCAAAAAAAGAAAGGAAAAGAATGGTGCTGATAGAGTAAATTTCTGAACCTACACCAAAAAAGTAAGCTTTGGAAAAAATATATGTCTCTCTTTTTGGTATATTTTTGCCATATAAAACAAGGTTACTGTGATACACCCACATTTCCGATACAGAGCTACCCTACATCTAGCCATTTTCCAAAATTTTTTCTGTACATAATACACACACAGTCTGGACATTCAGACATTTGCATAAATTAATTAGTTGAATTGAATTAAACTAACTGAATTAGTTTAATTCTGAGTAGTTGCCATAAAACGAGACCTTGGCTGCCATGAAGAGTTTTTTAAACTAACCCAATTTAAAGTGAATATCCAATCATGTTTATAGAGTGAGCATGAGGCAGCAGGAATCCTGTCCCAGTGGGCATCTACTCTTCTACAGTTGTGCAACATTGAATTAATGAAATCAATAAATTGTCTGCTTATATAAGCCAGATTTCCCTCCCACATTTCTTTACATCTTTGGTCACTCAAAAGAGCTAATTAGTTTAATTAGTAGTGTCAAGGAAAATGTATAGCTTCATATTAAATCTGTATTTATTTAACTTCCACAGGGCTTAACATTGAATGATCGCTATTTAAATCAGCCATTCAGGATTGTCAGAGGGCTCCACACATCCACACAGGCTCTGTTCAAAGAAAAAATATTCCACTTCACCAGAGGTGTCACAACTACTACACTATATTGCCAAAAGTTTTGGGACACCCCTCCAAATCATTGCATTCAGGTGTTGTTTTTCAGGGGTTGGGCTTGGCTCCATACCAAGACATTTTGGACAATTTCATGCTCCCAACTTTGTTGGAACAGTTTGGGGATGACCCCTTCCTGTTCCAACATGACTGCACACCAGTGCACAAAACAAAGTCCATAAAGACATGGATGAGCGAGTTTTGTGTGGAGGAACTTCAAAAAGTCAGACAGACAGACAGACAGACAGACAGACAGAAAGACAGAAAGACAGAAAGAAAGAAAGAAAGAAAGAAAGAAAGAAAGAAAGAAAGAAAGAAAGAAAGAAAGAAAGAAAGAAAAATTGAGAAACTATTTATTAAGCAAGCATGAATCCCGATACCTATCTCCAGCTGAAAGACTGTATAGAGAGAAAAGCAAGAAAGAAAGAAAGAAAGATTATGAAGTAAAAAGGAAAGAAAAAAAATGAGAAACTATTTATTAAGCAAGCATTAATCCTGATACCTATCTCAGAGCTTCACAGAGTCCTGACCTCAACCTGATAGAACACCTTTGGGATGAATTAGAGCAGAGACTGCGAGTCAGGCCTTCCAGTCTAACATATATGTACACTATATTGCCAAATGTTTTGTGACACCCCTCCAAATTGCTGAATTCAGGTGTTAAGCTCGGCCCCTTAGTTCCAGTTAAAGAACTCTTAATGCTTCAGCATACCAAGACATTCTGGACAATTTCATGCTCCCAACTTTGATGACCCTTTCCTGTTCCACACCAGTGCACAAAACAAGGTCCATAATGACACGGATGAGCTTGACTTGACTGGCCTGCACAGAATCCTGACCTCAACCTGATAGAACACCTTTGGGATGAATTAGAGTGGACAATGTGAGCCAGGACTTCTTGTCCAACATCAGTGCCTGACCTCACAAATGTGCTTCTAGAGGAATGGTCAAAAATTCCCATGAACACACTCCTAAACATTGTGGAAAGCTTTCCCAGAAGAGTTGAAGCTGTTATAGCTGCAAAGGGCGGACCAATGTAAAAGCAGACGTCCCAAAACTTTCGGCAAAATAGTGTACCTCACTTCTGGTAATTGATCACAGACTAGATAGTTAGACAAGTAATATAATTGTTATTACACTTTATGAAATTTATCATTCACTTGTTACAGCCATGGCCAGACCGTCAGGACAGGACATCTAATTCAATTAAAGCCATTGTAATGATATACAATCATGTCCTAGGATCTGAAAACTGGACTCCTGTCACACCACTTCATTCAATACACATGTCAAGGTTAAAAGACAACACTTATAAAGGCGCAGACTCATAAAACTCACAAGCACAGTGTTTCATTCAACATAAGTCACTTTAAGTTTTCAGATCAAAAATAATTATAAAAATATCAACTTTAATGTAAACTTGTTCTGTTTGACTGCATTTTAGTTTTTTTTTAGTCCCGCCCATTACTCTCTCCTCTCCTATAACAGATGTCTAATCAGTAACTAACCAATAGCAAGCCTCAAAAGTTCAGATCGACATTTAGATCAACCAATCAAAGCTCCAAAGGTATCTGGCGCACAATCATACAAACTGATTAAAAAAACTTACTTCAGTAGTAACTTTTTGAGACATCTTCCTTGTCGAACAAAATGCTCAACGACGATAAAAGCTGCTTTTTCGTGCAGTAATCTGTAGTCACTGAAGTGGAAAAAGTGCCTGCTATTGCATATTTTACGGAATCTCTTCTCCGGCTACTAAGATTATATCCTCTTGACCTCGCTGGTAACTCGCTTCCTACTAATACGGTGTGGAGTTGGTGGTGTTCATGAGCGTCAAGTCAGCGGCGCCTTACGCATACGACCGCGCATTCAATGAGTTATGTATTCGTTATAAAGATATTTATTCTAGCTCACGTTTAGGCCATAAACTTGCGCTTTTACATGTTTAATGGCATGCCATTCACAAAAGGCATTCAAATAACATGACTTACATAGTGACAAGTTGCATATAGATACGTAGTAAATGGATAATTTAATAACAGATAAGACAAGGGAGAGAAAGAATTGTTATTCCTCATACATGTACTTCATATGGTGTTTTTAGGAATCTCACTTCTTGTACTTTAGGTAGTAATGACATTTATTTATTTTGTATGTTTAAAAATAAATTAAAACTGAAATATCGCTCAAGATAGGAGTAATAGCTGGATGTGCGTTGTTTTGCTAATACGTTGTAATTACGTGACTATTATTTTCATTAAGTTATAATTCTGTGAGTTGTAATTTTCACTATTTTTTCCTGGCCCCAACCTTTTCGGGTGTGTGTAACTGATTGAAACGACTCGCTGCTGATGCTGAATCTTCCACATACTCACCATTGGTCACATCTCAAATGCCTCATTTGTTCATAGATAAGTTCACTACACAGGGTATGAAACAACACCATGTGCGCACTACATAGGGCACTATTTTCGTCGTAAGTTGCTTTTTTGATATGCAGCCCGAGTCATTTTACCTAGCCGATAGGCTACTTCCGGTTGGAGACGTGGCTTAGCGGCGGTTCTGCCATATTGAACCGCAGACAGACTGACTGACTGACTGCTGCACAGAAATACCTGATTTATTTGGTCACGACGGTTCTTTTAACAGGAAGACGGTTGCCGAAAGCGTAACGGCGTAGAGTATTACAGACACTAATCATGGTGAGTTGGTTTTGTTTGGCGACTAGCTATTAACCTAAGGATTTCACTGACAGGCGAGTTCTTGCGGTTCAGCAATAGGTGGTATCGATATACGTGAAGCTAGCTGGCTAATTCAGCAGCTAAAACGGCCAGCAAGAGAATTCCACTGAAATCTAACGATGTGGACTATCTTCTGATACAAGTGCTCATGGTGAGCTGTAGAGACCAGTGTAGCCAGTTCGCTAAAACCTAGCATCAGACCATAACTAGCATAACATAAGGTTAGTTGACGGTAGGCCAGAGCTTTTAACCTGTTAGCATTGGGGTTAGCGAGAAGGTTTGCTAGTGGTTAAGTAGAGCTTTGTGACTGGATTTTATATCTAGTGTAGATTTATAATTCTGGTAGTTCATTTGTTATCCCACTAGGTGTTGAAATGCAGCTAGTCTCTAGCACCTTTTGAGAAACACGAGCAATTTAGGGACAGAGGTGTTATTGCACATATCAGGCAAATTCTTACTTGCCAAATCACATGACATCATATTAACGCGACAGTTTGGCCAAAAAATGTACCGTGATATGACGTCATCAATTATGCTCCGAAGCAGATAGCATATTGGTTGTAGATAGAAGTTAAAAAAAAAAAATCTCCATCCACTTAGTGACAGGTTTTTTTTTATTAAGACCTCTGTAAACACTATCAAGTATAGAAGTATAGAGCTGCCTTTTTTCTGTAATATATATGTGTATGTATGTATATATTTTTGATTGCCAGCTGCTATATCACGTGTTTTTTCCATCGGTCTCAGCTATATCAATGGCTTGTACAGTTCAGCACATACTCAAACTGATAAACCTCAAGGACGTGGCATTTCTTCTCCAGTTGCAGAACAAGACGTGTGTGTGTGTGTGTGTGTTCTGCTGATTTTTAGATTTAGAGTTTTATTTTGAAAGACGTCCAAAGAGACATCTAGCATTCAGCTCGAAAACAGCAATAACAGGCTTCAGGTCTGTTTGATGAAGGTGTGGACGTGTGCCTTTACTTTAGGCTGTTGAGTCAACCGTGCCAAATTTGCCAATAAGATGACGTTAAAGTAGCTTAAATTTGTATGCAGTGAGCTGTTTGCCATTAACTATAAGAGTAGTCAAGGTGTCATGTCTTTATTTAGTTCTTCTCATGGAGGCATTTCTACTTTCTTCTCATGCAAATATATGATGATGCCATGTGCTTGCTTGTCAGGGGTCACACAGATGTTGGGAAAATTGATTATCTGCTGAAAATACACTAATGCTGAGACACACTGATACACTAATACACTTATGCGGAAATAAATAAAGGATATAAAGAAAATAATTATTTGCCTTGCTCAAATGTCTTGATTTAATCAAAACTCCACTCTCATTATCACTCCCAATTTATTTGTTTTTTTTGCCCCTTTCTAAATTGCAGGAAGCAAGCAAAATATCGCTTGTATACGTTATCAGGTCAGAGTCAGTGATTACCTTGATTTGCATTTGCAGGTGCTGTTGGCTGCAGCAGTGTGCACCAAGGCTGGAAAAGCTCTGGTGTCACGGCAGTTTGTGGAGATGACACGGACACGTGTGGAGGGTCTTCTAGCTGCCTTCCCCAAGCTGATGAACACGGGCAAGCAGCACACGTTTGTGGAGACAGAGAGCGTGCGCTATGTCTACCAGCCTCTGGAGAAGCTCTATATGGTGCTGGTCACCACCAAGAACAGCAACATCCTGGAGGACCTGGAGACTCTTCGCCTTTTCTCACGTGTGGTATGTAGCTCTCTGCATGGCAAAATTGTGATTGCAGTGCAAACCTTAATACCACTTTCCCTTGTTCCCAAAGGTTCTCTTTGCAAAATTATATATATTTCATGGTCAGCATAGTGGGTTTGTGTGTCGAGAACATAAAAATGCTAACTTGAAGTGAAGAAGTAATGCAGATCCCCAAAATTATGCAAAAATTATATAATGGCTATGGGTTTCTAAACATTATAAACTGCATATTTGATCCATCTTTTCTGAATCTCATGTTTTCATGCACTGTTAAATGTGGTCACTCATCCCAAGTGTCATGGCTGTGCAGATTCCGGAATACTGCCGTGTGCTGGAGGAAAGCGAGATCTCGGAGCACTGCTTCGACCTCATCTTTGCCTTCGACGAGATTGTCGCCCTTGGTTACAGAGAGAACGTCAATCTGGCCCAGATCAGAACGTTCACCGAGATGGACTCGCATGAGGAGAAGGTGTTCCGTGCTGTTCGAGAGGTGAGAGAGAGAGAGAGAGAGAGAGAGAGAGAGAGAGAGAGAGAGAGAGAGCAGGGAAAGCAGGGAAAGCAACACTGTGATATATGCAGCAGGATGCAGTCTGCTGATTCTGCATACCTAAACTGCAAACAAGCCATCAGTCAAATCCACGAATCCAAATCGCTGCTGTTGCTGGATAATTCGACCTGCGCCATCTGCTTAATTAGCACTTCATGAAGTGTGAATTGCGCTCTAGATTAAGAAAGCTTTCTTCTTTCCATCCCCGATCTCATTTGTTGTATAATTAAAAGCTAAAAACAGGCAGCAGATTGTCATCTGAGTATATTTTATTCACAGTTTTGAAAAGCATTACTCAAATGACTGGATTTTAATTTATTCTTCCCTCGCATGTTTTCAGACCCAGGAGCGGGAGGCAAAGGCTGAAATGAGGCGGAAAGCAAAAGAGCTGCAGCAGGCACGGAGGGACGCCGAGCGCGGGAAGAAATCTCCAGGTTTCGGTGGATTCGGCAGCAGCAGTAGCAGCAGCAGCACAGCCATCATCACAGACACACTGGTTGAACCGGAGAAACCCAAACCTGCTCCAGCACCCACCAGGTACTACAAATTCTTATCCTCGCTGTGTGTGCGTGTCGCTTTGCCACTGCCGTCTGTGAAAGTAGGAGGGCTTTCTCTGGAGGAGGATGGTTGGGGATTTGATTGCCATGAGAAGTGAAATCTGCATGAAATTAACTAAATAATTTTGAAATGTTTCTAGAATGCATTTGGTGCTTTCACGTTTCTCTCACAGTCAGAGAAAGCACAATTTAGGGATTTTGTTTTAAATGCACAAAGATGACCTTAAATTAATGTTACTAGTTTTCATTAAAGGATGATCATGCTCCTAAATATAGGCAAGGGGTGCTAATAGTTTCATTTATTTGTTCACAAACACTGTGATCACAGGGCGCGAGTATAAGATTAACGTACAAGAGATAAGAAACATCACTGCAAATAAAATAATGTAAAAAAGATTTTTTTCATTACTTTTTTATTTTTAAAAAGAGTGGGGAACTTTGACACCATGCAGAATTATGGGCAATTTGCCTGAGGTGAAAGCTAATATTAAATCATGCTTATGGCCTCCAGTTTAGCTTGCTGCAACACGACGTATATGCTAAATCATCACTCATTTAAGTAATTGTCAGATGGCTTATAGACTAACTCTCCGAGTAACTCGCTGCTCCTCTTAAAAGGAGGAAAGGGTGCTGTGCATTGGTTGTACTGGTAGTAAGCAGCAGTAATCTTGAAGGGCAGTGGTAGCTCAAGTGGTTAAGGCTCTGGGTCGCTGACTGGAAGATCGGGGATCAAGTCCCATCACTGCCCAGCTGCCACCATTGCCACCTTGAGCAAGGCCAACACTGCTCCAGGGGTGCTGCATCATGGCTGACCCTGCACTCTGACCCCAACCCCCAAGCATGGGATATGCGAAGAAATATATGACAAATAAAGTTAACTTATCTTTAGTTTGAGCAACAGTGTGGCCCAAAGGTTGAATAGTGTGATTAAAAGGATTTGGATGATTTTATGTCTCGCATGAATGTTTGTTGTTGGTGTTTTTTTTTTTACATAATAATTCTGTAGCTTTATGGAACTGTTTGTGTACAGTTATTAGTACTGAGCTAAAGAATATCCTGGAGATGAGCATGTGATCATCTAGATATGCAGTTTGCATCATACTAAACTGGTAGCTGTATGCTTCCGGTACTCCCAGCTGTGTGTGTGTGTGTGTGTGTGTGTGTACAGTGCAAACAATCCTCCATCCAGTCAGTTCAGCCCTCAGACTCAGGTTTGGTCAATAAGCACTAGTTTTTATTAAGCAGGCCAGTTGAAGTTGGACCAGCTGTTAATACAGTGCAGTTTACACCTAATTGTGACATGAAAGTGTGAACAAACAACATGCTTGTGTGTCTGGTTACCCACATTGATGTAATAAGTATCATCACACTTCACCTGGCACCTACAGGCTGCACAATCTTAATGTAGATTATGAATTTAAATAAAGTTCATAGCATGTGGAAAAGCAGACATTTTTCATGTTTTTTAAATATCTGTGGAGTTGCATGCAGACTATGTACTATGTGTCTGTAGAGTATGTAAAAACTGGATAGATGTAGATGTTTTTCAATGAAGCTGAACTGCTTTAGAAATTCCTTTAATGAATGGAAGCCCTAATTGTTCGTGACTCGGTCACATAACTTGTTGGACAAGAACTTGCTTCCTCTTCAGACATCACAAACAACTATGCTTTACTAAAAACTACTAGAGCTGCAATATTAAGGATAACAATGCATTAAATGTAACATGTCAGAGATTTTTATATTTAAGCTGGAAATCAACAGCTTTGACATGGCAAGCCTTTAGGTAGAGCTTTAGATAATCTTACAGTTCTGAAAACCTTTATTTCCTGCCTGATTTCTTCCCCCCAGGCTGTGGAAACGTCCAGATTTCATGTTTCCTGACACTTGAAACTTTACAATGGAACTAAATCTTTCACTGCCTGTATTCTTCCTCAGGCCTAGCGGTCCCAGCAGAGCCCTCAAACTCGGGGCCAGGGGCAAAGAGGTGGACGACTTTGTGGATAAATTGAAGTCGGAGGGTGAGAACATTATCCTGTCTGGCACTGGGAAAAAACCCTCTGAGGTCTCTAAATCTCTGCCGGCTCCTACTAACACAGAGAGGTAAGCCTTGGCTACAGATTTAGCTCTGCACTGCTGAACACATCGGGACGGCTTGCTTAGAGCCGCTGCACACTACTTTGATACTATTAGGGATTGCCTGAAAGTACTTCCATTGAAAGTTTACGGCTTTATCTGGGAGGAGTAATTATATATGAAGTTAAATACCTGGTTGGTTTCTAGTGCTGTTGCATGTGCTTATAACTATTAAAAACAAGATAAACCAGAATATGCCTTTTGCTTTGACACCGTGTTTATTTTACCCAGTAATCTGCTCAAGAAAGTTAAAGTTAAACCAGTTGTCTCATTAACCCTTGTAGATATGCTGTTATCATTTTTTAAATATTTATAAAATGAAAAGGTAAAGAGGGTTCTATAAGGCACTTACAGTGCCCATAGAAAAGTCTTTCATTTCAAAGTAATCCATGTTAACAGTGCATTAATATCTAAACTTTAAGTAAGCATGTTTTATATTTTGGCTAAAGACTTTCTCTGTCTGCAAAACAGTTGAACAGTCACCTCACTAAATGCTGCCAGGTTACAAAGTTCTACGCAGTTAATTAGATGTTAGAATAACTGATGTTCCAGCACTGTTACATTATATTAACAGAGAAGAGTGCAGTATGTGTTGTATAGACAACAATGGAAAAGATTTTAAGAATATTTGAAAACCTTCATCTCACATGAATTGTGAATACACCAGAGAGAATTTCCAACCATAATCTTGTGGCTCTGTTAAAAGGAACACTAATTATCTTAAAGTATGTTAGGTGACTGTAAAATGCTGTAACTGTAAATGATGTTATCTAGCCTGTATTTTTTTGCAGTGATGCATGTAGTGTAGAAAATTTGACCATGTGAAGTAGTTGTGTCTGTGTCATTCTTGTGCCCTCTGCTGGTTCCAGTGTGCACCTTCGGATAGAGGAAAAGATCTCGCTGACGTGTGGTCGTGATGGAGGGCTGCAGAACATGGAGATACTGGGCATGATCACTCTGCGGGTCTCAGACGACAAGAACGGCCGAATCAGACTGCTCATCAACAACGGGGATAAGAGAGGGGTCCAGTTACAGGTAGGCGTTTATTAAAAGTTCCGTCACCCTGACGATGTGCACCTTAAGAATCTTATTCTACTTATTCATCAGTATAATCAAAATGTTGTTTGCTTGAGTTGCATTTTCTCTTTCTAAATGTGAGATCATACTTTTGTCACTGTCTAGCTGCCATTTAATGTGTTTAGCAGAAAAAAAAGTCAGCATATGGTTTGATATCAATGTATACATTCTGTAAAGTAATTAAATATGTAGGTGCTGCAAAGACAAATGTTACCATAGATATAAAACCTGAATCCCTTCCCATAGACCCACCCCAACGTGGATAAGAAGCTGTTCACAGCAGAGTCATTAATCGGCCTGAAGAACCCAGAGAAGTCGTTCCCCTTGAACAATGATGTGGGAGTGCTGAAGTGGAGACTCCAGACCACAGACGAGTCCCTTATACCGCTAACAAGTCAGTCCTTGGCTCAGTTCTTTATGCTTGGCTCAATTACTGGTTCAGCGGAGCCAGGAATGTCTGTGTTCATGTTATCGTGCAGGGTATGTTAATTTTTTTTCCTCCTCCTTCTCTGTATGCAGTAAACTGCTGGCCCTCAGAGAGTGGATCTAGCTGTGATGTTAACATTGAGTATGAACTGCAAGAGGAATCGCTGGAGCTTAATGATGTCGTCATCTCAATCCCCATACCGTAAGCCCGTCTAATAATCAATTACATACTACATCTATCTGGTATTCTGTTTCTGATGGGAGATATTTTATCTTATTAAGTGTTATTAACTGTGTCCTGCCTCCTGTCGTAATTTACCTGTATGTGTTTGTGAATAATACAGGTCGGGTGTGGGCGCGCCTGTGATTGGTGACCTGGATGGAGAATATCGGCACGACAGCAGACGGAACGTTCTGGAGTGGTGTCTGCCCGTGGTGGACATGAAGAACAAGACCGGCAGTCTGGAGTTCAGCATAGCCGGCCAGCCAAATGACTTTTTTCCCGTCAATGTATCGTTTGTCTCTAAAGGGAGCTACTGTGACATTCAGGTACAAAAAAATCATGAGTTCATGGTCAATTCGTTGGCTACAGGGGGGCAACTGTAAATTCAAACAATTTTTTTTACTTGCCTGAACTGGACAGTTAAAGAATAGATTTTTTTTTTTAATTCAGCTGTCCAGTTTGGGTGCCCATGATAGCCACAGATTCCTTTTCTTAGTTGACAGGAGTGGAACCCAGTGTGGTCTTCTGCTGTTGTCTGACCATTTTCTTCTGACCTTATATCTGCAAGGCATTTCCACTGACAGTCCTGCCCCTCACTTAGTTTTTTTTTTTTTTTTTGCACCACTCTCCGTAAACTCTAGAGACTGTTGTATGTGAAATTCCCAGGAGATCAGCAGTTTTTCAAACCAATACAAACTAGCTCATCTGGCACCAACAACCTTGCCAAGGTTAAAGTCACAGAGATCACATACATGGGGGACTATTCTGGTGTTTAAAATGAACATTAACTAAAGCTCTTGAACTACAGATGCATGATTTTTATGCATTGTTTTGCTGACAACTGATTGGTTGACTGCATAAATGATCAAATTGTCTAGCCAAAACATTTAGGAAATGTGTTTCTGTGGGCCATGAAGTGATTTGCCCATGGCAGCATGATTTTAGATGTTGAAAACTCTGTCCTTATTGTGTAGGAGCAATTAGGAAATGGAAGATTCTAGAAAAGATAGAAAAGGTAATGTAGCTGCTTGACAATTGATCTGAGCTCAGATAATTGGATGTGTGGTGTTTCACCTGTTCTCCTTGCGTGTGTGTGGGTTTCCTCCAACGTCTCTGGTTTCATTCAATTGCACCTGGGTATGAATGAGTGTGTGAATGTGTACATGAATACACCAGATGCATAGTGACCCAGACCTGGATAAAGCAGGAGTTTCCACAATGTTTTTATTTTATTTTTTTGTGTATTAGTGTAGTTTGTTTTTATTTTTGTATACTCTCCACTGCTACTTCCCTTTATCCATCTGGCTACACTGAGAAGCAGGGCAAAAGCATATTGCGATCTAGTTGCTGTCCTCTCATTTACATGGCAATGACCAGCTTAATATCACTTGCAAGTAACATCAAATCATGTTTGTTGGATTTTTCCACTTATAACATGGTGAGGTTTTGTTACACAAATATGAAGACTAGTGTCAATGTGTGCATGTGTAAGTATTATAACAATATGTTTATTAGCTCACATACCTACAAGACTAGGAGTAGTTCATAAATATCTCAGTGGGAGTGCAGGCACTTTCAGTTCACTTTAATTCAATTCTCAACGCATTTACATTTATTTCATCCATTTCATCCAAAGCGATTTGCAAATGAGGAAATACAAGCAAAGTGATATATCAAGCAGAGGACAATTTAACTAGTGCTACTATAATATTTTTTAAACTGAGTGCTAGAGGAGCAAAGTAGAGGTGTATGTGCAGAACATCAACAAAAAGATACGAAGTGGAATTACTCACCACCACTACACACAAACTAAATAAAGCTTCCACTGAGTAAGAAAGAAGACAGCATCGCCTAGAAGGGCGTAAACGTAAGCAGGTGGTTAATTCTGTTCTACATTTATTTCTTCAGTAAGCTTTGTCACCTCTCCCACCCAGCTAAGTCAAATCAAGTGGACCTTTACACTGTTTTGTTTCTGGTCTGTTGACCACAAAGAGCAGGATCTCCTTCATTATGCAGATCACTTTTAACATATCATGCTTTTCTTTTTTTTTTTTTTCCTCCCTCTCACAGGTCAGTAAAGTGTCTCAGGTGGACGGGAGCAGTCCGGTGCGGTTCTCCACAGAAACCTCTTTCGTGGTCGACAAGTACGAAATCCTCTAAGGAAGCAACTCGTCCACAATAACTCCGAGACCAGCTTGAGAGAACATCAGACCAGTGGACTGACTGTAATATAAACACAGTATGCGCTAGAGAGAGAAAGATAGAGCATGAAAAAATTGTTTTTGTTTTTGCCTTCAGCAGTACTTCAACAGGACTTGAATCTTTTCCTCCCCACTTTCCAAAAAAACAAAACTTTTCCTCATGGCTGGCAGTGTTCTGCTTTTATTTGTATCTTTATACAAAACTAAATCGTTCTATGAAGGGATTTGGTTTGAACAAGAAAGACAGTCAAAACCAGTTAGTTCCAGACCACATGGCACATGACACAGAAGAAGAATTTCTACAAATCCACCATGTCTTTTCTGCGGTGTATAGATTATGGAGTTTTACTGAAGGTTAATATAATTTAGCATTAAGGGGTTAATTAGCCAGTATCACATTTTCTACTTAAACCTGCGTACATTATTTTCGGTCCTGGGATTCTGCTCCGTCTGAAATCCCTGCACTGTTATCTTTTCCTGTCCTCGACTGAGACACCATTGTCCTATCTACTCCTCTCCTGCATTGGCAGGACCACATGCTATGAAACGGACCACATGCTATGAAACGGACCTCATTTCATGTGTCTGTGTATGTGATAAACCCCCCTCCCCCTATTGTATCCTCCTTTTTGCTGGACTTTTTTTTTTTTTTTTTTTTTAATCTTTCTCTCGCATCTGCTGTGAAGTGGCCTGCTGCACAAGTCTACACTTGTATCTGGTTCATCTGCATTATCGCCTTTGCTTTTCTTTTTTTTTTTCCCCATGCAATCTGCAAGTCAGTGACATGTCGGATCGCACCGAAACCCGTTTCGAGGTCAGCTTTGCGATAATTCAGTGAGTGTGCTTCTATGCGTCGTTATCAACGTCCAGACTCACACACAGAACTCCTGAAACGGACTTTCTGCGCTGGTCTTGTTTATAGAGTGCAATACATACAGTTGTGGGGTTTGGGGCCGCGTTTACCTGCAACTTAAAACGAAGAGGGTCTGTAGGTTTGGTGACGGTTTCAGTTTCGCCATGATGTAACGTTTGATTTGAAGTTTTAGCATTAAAGGTCCTTGAAGGATTACAGAACAACTACCTTAATGTTTCAACCTTTGTTGAGTCAGTCATGAGCAACGCAGCACGTTCTCCAGTGCAGCTTGACATGCTGCGAGCAGAGTGTATGAGTTTTTTTTGCTCAGTAGGGATTTTAGGAGCTTGTTAGAGGAACAGTTTGGTCATGAGGAGAAATGACACCAATTGCCTGCTACCCCATGTCAGATGAGACTACAGCAGCTCAGTGGTGATTAAAAGTCTGTCACCCCATCAGGCGCTTCCGTTATTTCTTAGGTAACTTTTCAACGCCAGATTCTCACGTCTTCGCCGATTCATTTCGTTTGAGGTAAAAAGAAAATCGTGTACATTTCACTCCTGGCTAAACTGTTCCTTTAAGGCTTTGCATTAGTAAAAACACTTGAAACTCTCTGTATTCATGCCTTGACTCTCTCCATTGCTCCGAGAAAAGAAAGAAGAAAGACATCCAAGTTTATTGTTATTTTGTTGTCTTTGTCTGTTTTGTTGATCATATTGCAGGTGGGAAGTGGGGAAAAAAAAATCTATTCGAATAATTATTATTATTATTTTATTTTTTTTTTGTAACTCTGTAAAATAATGAATAGGGTAATGGTGAGTAACATTCCAGTGTAAACTTATTAAAGAAATTATTAAAGTGTATAAAAGGACCAAAATGAAATGCTTTGTTACTGTTAGCGTTTCTTGGTTTAATATTTATAATTATCACAGAAATACTACAGTGTGTTTTCTCCCCCCTTCTCCTCCTTTCAATCACGTATGGGTGACGATCTCGGACAAGAATTTTATGACGTTTTCCTGTACTGAGAACTAAAAATTTGTTTACTTTAATCTTCTGTATAATTGAAGTCTAATGTCAAACATGTTTCTTGTTACTTTAATTCCCAGGACTGAATTGCCCCATCAAACCTCAAAACAAACAATTGAAGGTCTCTTGAAAAATGCATTCTGGAGATCAGTGATGTAAAACTTGATCTTTATTGTCCATTTATCTTCAGCTTTTCCCTTCAGGGGTCGCACAGCGAATCATGTCTCTCCGTCTATCCCTATCTTCTGCATCCTCAACACTTACACCCATTATCCTCAATTATTCCATCCATATACCTCCTCTTTGGCCTTCCTCTTTGCCTCCTTCCTGGCCGCTCCATGTCCAACATTCTCCTACCAATATACTCACTCTCCCTCCTCTGAACCATCTTAATCTGACCTCTCCCTATCTTTGTCCCCCAAACGTCCAACATGAGCCGTCCCTCAGATGTACTCGTTATTGTCCTTTCTGTGCTCTCATTCCAAAATGGATTCTTTTTCTGATAGCAGCAGATACAGAAGTGTTTTATTCCTCTTACACCACAGCAAACTACCAACAATCACAATAGTGCATTTATTAATGCATGACAAATATGTTTCAACTATTTATAGATACATATTTATGTAGTGAAACGTCAGAGACAAGTCTTTGCGGACATTAAAAGAGCTATAAACGGGCGTTTCCTCAACAGCTCTGTGGTTTATTTTTCCATTCTATTAAAGTTAATAATGCAATCTAACACAGCTTGTGACGTTACCAAGAAACTACAAAATAACACAAACTTCTGTCTTGAGGAATTTCCCGTGGAGAAAAATGCTTCAGTAGAAAAACCCTGACAATGGAGACTCCTAAAAAAATCATGATCATAGCTTTTTATTTTGTTTTTATTCAACTGTCTTTTTTGTTTATGTAGTTTTTTTTAGGTCCTCTCATTAGACTTTCCTCTAATTGTATCCAGCAGTTGTTTTTATTGTGGATTGTTTTTCCATTTGTCTCAAAAACATTAAAGAGATTTTTTTTCTTTTACAAAAGCAGACAAGTTGGAGAGCAGGAGAACAGATTTCTATCTCTTCCCCGTATATATTCTCTGTCATATTTTGTCTAGACAGTGAGGAGATGAGCGTGATAGCAAAGTGGAGCATGTTGATGATGAGCTTGTGAGAAGTGTGTGTGTTGTGTGAGTGAGTAAGACAAAGAAAGCAACAAAACCAACAAGCCACAGGGAATTGAAATCACTTCGAGGCTCCAGAGGCATCATAATCTCCCCAAGCTCTTGAAATCATGTCGGTTATTTATATAACAGCATCTCCAAGAGAGGCAATTGCAGCTTGCGTAACAATTTCTATTCTCCCATTCAGTTTTCTACAGGTTCTAGCCTACGCTTTCATAAATGGGCTTCTTCAAGTCCATCATGAGTTCCCTTATTTGGAGTCTGGAAGGGGAGGAAGTTGAAGGTGGGTCTGTCTTTTCATTTTTTTTTCCTCCCGGTTTTGAATGAATCACTGTTCAGTCCACGTCACTTTTCCTCTACACTGACAAAAGGGCAAGCAGAGAAACTGTCAGACGCACCCGCTGGAATATCCTCAGTGTGCTTTCGGACTTTCTAACTCTTCAATGAAGGACAAAATGAAGAGGAAGGGTGAAGATTTTGGAACTTTTTTTTTTTGAACATCAGGATGTTATCAGGTTCTACTGAGGGGGTTCTGTGGAGTACTGTATAGCTGATATTACTTTTATTCATGTTAGTAATTCTCAGCCAGCATGAGTCTGCCAGTGATGTGCAATGGCAACCGCTCACACAAGGGCCACACTGTGACTCCTAAAAGGGTCCGCTTTCAGGTAAGGGAAACTTTTTTTTTGACAGTACCCTGAATAGAAAAAGTAAGTCTATTTATTTTATTTTATTTTATTTTATTTTATTTTATTTTATTTTATTTTATTTTATTTTATTTTATTAGTTTTTTATAAAGCACAAAAGTTTTCATTACACATGATATCAGCAACAACTTAGATATTTGTTATAAATACCTAAAATATTGTTGTATATATTTAAAAAAAAAAAAAGTTTGCTTATAAAAATAAATCTGCACATTTAAAGCCTCCATGCTTTTTATCTACACCCATGATTACAGTTAAATGACTTATCTTGTATAACCTAAATAAATCAATTATTTATGAACGATTTCTATTTTCTAATGCATATTTATACTTTTTAGAGCCATTTTGTGCCTAATTACTACTCACAAAGAGATGAGTCAGTTCTTTCCACTCGACTAGAGAGTATTGAACCGCACAGTTCACTTAGCTGCAATGCTCGTGAATGGCCACAAGAGGGAGACAGCACGTTGTCTCCCAACTTGATTGTCGCTGCTAGTTTTCCTGATCCTGTAAGAAATCCCTCGCTTAGGCCTTAATCACAATCCAGCTCGCTTTAATAATGTTGGGAAAGTAGCTTTCCTCTCACGAGATTGCCTTTAACCTTTCGCCTGTTACTTCCGCCCCCTGTAAATCCGGCGCTCTTTCAACTTTTTAATGAGCGCCTTTAGCCATTAGTTTCCAGTCTTAGCAGAGAATGAAGAGAAAGCGAGGCTTTGAACAGATGAAAGAACTGCCTCCTGTTAGGATCTTAGCCTTCGGGTGTGTGTAAATGAAGTGTTACTGAGACCTGATCCAAAGTGACATTTTGGGAAGAGAATGAAAAGAATGATGGGAAGGCTGTAAAAAATAGCAATCAAATAAAACTGTTGCTGCTAGTAAAAGATCCTATTACATGTTGATGATGATGATGATGATGATGATGATGATTATGAGCTAAAAACATTATTTTAATTGCTGTACCATTTTCCATTAGAGAGACGCAAAGTTTGGTTCAAGTTTAGTTGACTTATTTCAGTGGACCCCTTTATCCTCTCCCGTTCATTCACTAATTTTCAGTAATCATGTACATGATGGTTCTGAAGTCTATCCCAGGAACGCAGGAATAAACCCAGCAGTCCATCTCTGGGGTACACACACACACACACATTCTCACACTCATTCACACTTTAGTCCTGTGAAGAACATGCAAAGAAGCACAGATAGATGGACTGTAAGCTGATCGCAGGATCAAACTGGTGGCCCTGAAGCTGAAACACACCAATGCTACCCACTGCACCAAATTCTCAAATATTTGACTGCATACTCCTTAATTTTTCACTCATAGAATACATCCATCCATCCATTGTCTATACCCACTTATTCCTAATTAGGGTCACGAGGGTCTTCTGGAGCCTATCCCAGCGCACATAGGGCGAAAGTCGCCAGTCCATCGCAGCTCATAGAATACATTTGATTAAAAATGTCATTAAACTCAAGTTGACATTATTTACAGGCCACTTGTTTTTGAGTTACTGAGGTTTGGATTATTCCCACTGACCAAGTCAACAGGCTAATGGCTATACACCGATCAGGCATACCATTATGACCACCTGCCTAATATTGGGTTCGTCCCCCTTTGCTGCCTAAGCAGCCCTGACCCGTCATGCACTGTGTATTCTGACACCTTTCTATCAGAACCAGCATTAACTTCTTCAGCAATTTGAGCAACAGTAGCTCGTCTGTTGGATCGGATCACACGGGCCAACCTTCTCTCCCCACGTGAATCACTGTGCCTTGGCCGCCCATGACCCTGTCGTCGGTTCACCACAGTTCCTTCCTTTGACCACTTTTGAGAGATACTGACCACTTTACACCCGGAACACCCCACAAGAGCTGCAGTTTTGGAGATGCTCTAATCCAGTCGTCTAGCCATCAAAATTTGGCCCTTCATCAAACTCGCTCAAATCCTTACACTTGTCCATTTTTCCTGCTTCTAACACATCAACTTTGAGGACAATATGTTCACTTGCTGCCTAATATATCCCACCCACTAACAAGTGCCATGATGAGGAGATAATCAGTCTTATTCACTTCACCTGTAAGTGGTCATAATGTTGTGTCTGATTTGGTGTATAACTCAGTAACCAATTTGATCATAGTGGGTTGTGATTTCCTGAAATGTAACAAAATAATAAAATCACAGACCTCATGGTTATATTTTATGGGCTCCAGGAGATACCCTGGAGCACACTTTGAGAACTCCTAGAGTTTCTTTAGCATAGTGACAGCTACAAGGATATATTTTATCTGCATTTGTCACATTATAGTCAAGTCAAATTGAGCTTTATACAACTATTTTATATTGAATCCTTTTTTTTTTTTATGGAGCTAGTATCAGTGCAGACTAGTGAAAGTGTGAAAAATGCGGTTTCAACTATTCCATTGAAGAAAAAGGTTAGTATTGAACAAGCAGGTTTATTTAAATGATAAAAATATAAGAGCCAATCATGTTTCAATATGCAAATATTGTTCAAACATCATCGGTTTCTAAAGGGAAAGGGGGAGATCCTGTGTGTTTGTAGCATTTACAGATTTGAACATGGTGGTAGGTGGATACTCTTAATACCCCCAGGTGTGTATAAGTGTGAGAACGTGAACCTTAATGATAAATGAATTTGGCTTTTTTGTTTTTATGAATGTCAAATTATAAACATTTCTGTATTTGCAGAACTGCTACCATAGTCTGACACAGTGAATAATACTTACAAGATTTAATAAGAAAATAATTACAAAAATCACTAAACTGTGCTACAGTCATACAGTCGTGTCTGTTTATGATATAAGTGCATTTATTCACTCTGAATCCTGCTGCATATGTGTTTATTGTGTGTGTTATCCTGAAATTAACTAGAACTAAACCTGATCATCATCTTCATGTTGTCCTGTAAATGGAACCTCCTTGTTATTTTATAGACACTGTGTCAGGTTCATGTCTGAATTTTCAGCCCTGGTTTCATTAATCAGCTGCACCAAAAAGGCCCACTGAGAATATTACCTGATCTTCAGCATTGTAGCCAGGCCTTTGGTGGACTCTATGGTGCATGGATTCAAAAAAAGCTAGGTAGGGTGTCACTACAACAGATAAATTGTGATAAAGTGCCTTTTATGGTACTTTCCACTGAAGAAACAGGATGAAGTGCCCTCTAGGGCACCCCTATATGTGAAGAAACATGATAAAGTGTCCTCTAGGTACCAACCAATGCACAAAATGTGATGAAGTGGCATCATGGGTGTCCTTATAGTGGGACAAAAATGTGAGGAAGTGACCTCTAGGTTAGCTTTTAGTGGGGAAAATTGGATGTAGTGCCCTCTAAGTGCTCTAGTTTGCAAGGTGTACCCCCTCCACCGATCATCCACCTGTTTCGATCAATAGCAGGGTTAGAAACTGGTCAAGTATTCGAATACAGAATTTATTATATGGACAGAGTTCCCTTCAGCAACTGGCCAGTGTTTGTTAAATTCAGAATCCAGACTTGTTTGTCACTAAAAGGTTCCCCCACCCAGTTTTACCACAAAGCTCAACCCAAGCAATGTACACTCCAGACATGGTGTGTGGGTGTGTGTGTGTGTGTGTCAGGGGATCTAAACCACAATGACAACACAGCCAGCTTGGATACACGAAACCAACAGAGCATGTACATCCAAAACACCACAAGTTCATGATTTCCGTGATTATTTGTGTCCACGTTTCTCTTCATTGCCAGCTGTTTTTCTTGGAAGACTTTTTATTGCCTTCCTCCTTCAACGTCATTCATTTTAAATTTGACTGAAGTCCTGGATGTGATGTGAATGATTGATTTTTCACTAGAATGACAGAAATATTAGAACACATTTATGCCTGTGGAAACACGAGTGAAATATAAACAATGAATAATGGTACTTTCCGGAATTTATTGAAAGAAAAAAAAAAAATTTCCATGTTCAGTTTTTCGGTAATATTTTTTTGGGTGACTGATTCAACTTATTCTATTTTTGGATGAAGTGTGTTAACACGGCTAATGGCTCTTAGGTCTATTTTTTCAGTATTTCAGATATTGTAGTGGAATATTGGATGTGTCGAGGGAACTATTAGTCACAGAAGCTATTAGCTTAGCGAGCTAGTTAAACTAGGCGTTGTTAGCAAAGGACGATAGTTTTATTTGTTATGGTATATTTTGACAGATTCGGTTGCTGTTATTATTAGAATAAACAAATAAATCAAGATTCAGATACTGAAATGCCCTCGCGTTTACTAATGCCAGATGTAAGCTAGTTTTCTTTTCAGTTAATTGGCTGCTTAGCTGTTTGGGATAGCAGGGAATGGATATGTTTGTAGTTGCTTGGTCTCGTATCTGCATGTGAAATGAATTAAAGTAATGAACAAAACATGAAATGGTGTGCTGTTAAAGGGAAACAGTCAATGATGGAATGCTGTGACGAAGCATAGTTACTGTTATCACTCTTATTAATGAGGACCATGTCATATTTTGCTTTTATCCTTTTACAGCTTAAGTTGCAGAACATCCCTGAGACATGCAAGTTCCTGTTACTAAGTTATATATGGTTCCTTTTCTTGAAATTAATAAGACAAAAAAAATGTAGCTTGTCATATTCCCAAGAAACCAGCAACTGGCCTGAAGACAAAAAACGAAACTCTGACACTGGACACTCCTGTCCATAAACATGAAATAAATATCTCCTTACTTAAAGCATGATATTTGTCTTTGTTAAACAGCAATGTTCTTCTAAATCTGTTTACTATTCAGCTTAGATTATGTGTACAACATGCATTCAACTTCCTGTGATCAAGCCGTTACTAAAGAAACAAGTTAACACACAACTGTGAATTGAATTAAGCTAACACTACTGTCAGAGCTGCTCTTATAGAAAATGAATCAAAATCTCCTGGCTAATCAACATCCAAACTTCCCGTAGTATACATAGATACCACTAGGTCTGAAGGACATGTTCTCAACTGAATTGGTGCTATTGTCTTCTATTAAATTCCTGTATTCAGTGAACCTGCTATCTGACGACTGACCTGTCTATCCTTCAGAGTAGTTTTCCGCAAAGTCTGCATGGGTTTTGACCTTTCAAAAGCAAAAATGAAAGGCTGCCTTGTGTCCATACAATGAGAGAGAGAGAGAGAAGAAAGAGTAAGGAAAGAGGGAGACAGAGGCTGAGGTTGAATCTGAGAGACTGAATGAGAAAAAGGGGTGGGCAGAAAAAGGAAAAAGAGGGGCTGTGTGTGTGAGAGAGTGAGAAGAGGAAGGGAGCATTTTTGTCCCCATCACTAGTCACAAGTGATCTGTGCTAATGTCAGTTACTGTTCTCAAGTCCTCAAGTCATGCTATAGTCAAGACAGAATTCTCTTCCCTGTTCTTTTGGGATTAAATGATGGATTAACTGACTACTGTTCTTTCTTCCAAGAGATCTTGAGTAAGTATAGTGCATCTGACAGAGAGATGAAAATGTTTCCAGAGTCTGAAGGTATAAATAGAGGTGTAAATTTTGGGTTAGGTTGGATTTTTAAATATTTTTTGTTTCGTTTTTCCAAATTAAACTATCAGTATATGTTCGTTTGTGTTTTTATGAAGCAGAGAGACTACTAAATCTGTCTGTGTAAAATTGCAGGTTTGGCAATTTTCTTCTGAATGTCAGTGTCAAAAAATAGTAAAAGAGGAAGCGTTGGACAGAAACAGGAAACAGAGAATATAGAGTAAGCAGGAAATATTTGTCTGTAATTGAATGTCACTTATTATGTAATTAAACCGTGTCATGATCATCTAACTATACGTCTGTATGAATGGTGAATGTGTTATTTATTCAGGTGGTTTGGATCGTCTTATATGTGTTACATGTTCATACACCGAGAAGCAATGAGTAATGGAATAGCAAGAGTCTGAGAGAAACTGGACTGTCGTAGTCCCAGTGTAGTTTGAGAATCATAACCATGACCTCAGCATGAATAAGGATCCTATTGTCCCAATGGAGACAGCGCTGGATGTGGGATCCAGTGGCATACATTTGCTGTACCTGACTACACACTGCACACTTTCGCTAACAAAATGACATTTTCAGGAATACCCCAGTCACAAAACCTTCAAACCAAGATGTTGGATAGCACGTTACAATTATAGACAAGAATAGACACGCTTGATAACGTTTGATTAATCCTGAACACTTCTTGTTAGATTTTAAATGGTTTTGTTTGTCTTTTTTATCAAGTTCAGCAACTGCCTTTAGACTTCCATTGTGCCATTACATGATTTCTTTACAGTACAGAGCACTGAGCAAACATGTTAATATACTTGACTGCGCTAATCGCTCATACACAACAGATTGCATTCAAGTTGAAAAATGATGGACTGTTCTTTTGATGTCTTATCTGTCCAACCACTCATTTCACTAATCAAAGACAGAATCCTATCCAGCCTGTGCTGCATGCCTGAAATGTTAGCAGATGAAAGTGTTTTGAAGGAAATATCACACATGGTAGCCAGGGTACAGAGCTTCAAATGGCACAAAGATGCTTTTGTGTGCATGCACATGGAGCTGCTAAGGTAGTGCACACGTGATATGGATATTAGCCCAAGTTCCACACGCTCTTAATACCTGCTACTGTGTGTGTGCATCTGTCTGAGCCCGCCAAGCACAGCAGGCCTGTCTGAATAGAAGCTTTCATATGAGACAAAGACATCAGGCCACATAAACTGGCCGCTAATGTGAGGCAGCTTTGTGTTCCTTTAATGAATTGTTTCACTGAGCTGGAATGAACTAATGCAGAATGAGAAGGACAAAAAAGGAGCTGTTTTATAATTTGTGTGAATCAATGACGAGCACACTACAGCATGCCCGTGTGTGTGTGTGTGTTAGGTGGTTGTAGGGAAAAATATTTCCAAAAAAAAAAGGTGGAATTTGATACCAAGCAAAGGCAGGTGAGAGAGAGCCAGACATGTTACGGTGGATCTGGAATGATTTCCTGCTTTCTGAAAGCCTTTATTCAGCCCAGTTCACAGGGGTTTAAACAACAGGTGGTGCTTTAACTCAGCTGTGGTTACGTGGGCACCTGCATTCATCCATTTCTGTAGGTGTGAACTCAAATTTCCATGGAGGATTTCCTAAGTTTTACACACTGATAGAGTACAGTTAAATCCTTTTCTTGTTCCCATCAATTCCACATGGCAAAACTTGCATTGTTAAATTCTTATCTGTTCTTCATATGCCTTTCTTTTTTCTTTTTTTTCCTCCTGGCTTCTCAAAAATCGATCCTTGCACCGATTTTTAATTTACCATTCTGGGAACTGAGAATGAGAAACAGCATATTGATGGAATGCAGTTGCCTTCAGGGCTGTGTATTTATCCCAAAATATAATAACCCATACAATTTCCCATAATCTTTGATCTATGATAATTATTTCTGGCTAATAGAATAAATATGTAATATTTCATACTATTTTAAAAACAGCTTAAATGAATTAAGCTGTCAGCTGCATTCCAGAGCAACTTTACCCCTCTGAAGCCAGCAACGTATTGATATTGAACAATAAATTGCAGTTCCAAATTTACTATCAATGTCCAACAAATGTTAATCAAAACAACTTTTAACTCTTACAATTTAGAATGCAGTTACACTTGTCTATTACATATTACTGTGTTTTTCAGTAGGGTTTTTAGCTACCTGGTTTTACACATTGAACAATCTATATACTGAAATGAACTGCTCTAAAAGGATTAAAGCACTAAGCCAATGGTTTTTGAAGGATTTGGCAACAGTATTTTTTAAATCACAAAGATCCATGTAATGATATAGTATAAACTAAAAGTCACTAAAGGCCTCCATTGCACAATCAATGCAAAATAAACTAAAATGTCCACTCACTGACCAGGACTTTCATGTAATTAACGAATCAGCCAATGTGGCAGCAGTACATAAATATGCTAAAAGTGCTTTTATGATCACATCAGAATGGGGGAGAAAATTGATTTTGCCTGGGCAAGGTTGTTGGTGCCAGACATACTGGTTTGATTTTACACAGAATGGTTCAGAAAAAAGCATCTGTTAAGTGGCAGTTCTGCCTTGTTGATGAGAGAGGTCAAACAGAGAATGGCTAGACTGGTTTGTGTTGATTGTACAGTTGACTTTGGCTTTAGGAAATTTAAAAAAAAGCCAACTCTTCACAACTACTATTTACAACCACGGTAAGCAGAAAATTACACAACATGATGAGCCAAAATCAGGAATGTGAGGCTCACCAAAACGCTCCAGCTTTGTAGCATGCACTGTAACATCAGATTCCTGGTCTTAGCTAACAGGATTGGAACCTGATGCAGTCTTCTATTGTTCTATTGTCTCATCTGTGTGTTTTAAGATGCTTACCATAGCTTTAAAGAGTAACTGTAGCTCCTGTCAGCCTGACCCAGTTTGGTCATTCTCGTCTAACCTTCCATCAGCAAGAATGTTTTTTGTTTGCTTTTCTGCACCATTCCATGTTTCACACTGCTGAGTGTGAAAATCACAAGAGATCAGCACTTTATGAAATACTCAAATCAGTCTGGCCAACAACCATGTCATAGCCAAGGTCGCTGAGATCATAGTATTCCCTCATTCTGATGTTTTATGTGAACAAACAACCTGAAGCTTTCGACCTGCATCTGCAGGATTTGATGCATTGCACAATGGGATTCCTAATAAGGTGGCCAGTAAGAGTATACACAATGCTGTTTTTAATGCATAAATAAGTTGTCTTTGCTTTCACAGCTTTTCAGGTTAAATTCTGTGACCATGATGACTATTATATTTCATGTCATAAATAGTATCTTAATTAACATTTAGTTAATTGTGCAGAACAGAATACACACACACACACACACACGGTTCATTATCTGAACAAAAAGCTATACTCTCAAGTGTGGGGTTGAATCATCTTGCTTTAATTCTGTTTTTATGCAGCCAGTTGCTCCAGCTGGTGCAGGTAATGAAGGCTGTTGTGTTGCTTCACCAGTTAGAATAAACTGCTGAACACCTGTTGTGCTGCAACATAGAGAAAAAAAACCCCTCTTATTGCTGACTGTATTTGTGTATGCGTAAAATTAAGCATTAGAGATAAAGGCTGTGAGTGCCATCATCTGTGTGTGTGTAAAGGGAAAGAGACTAAAAACAGATGATTCAGAGTTCTTCCTTGGCCAGAAAACAGGAACATTTTGTTTTTCCCCGCTGTAGCAATAAAAACCATCCTTACGCTCTCACAATCTCTCTCGCACAGAAAACACTAGAAATCTCTGAGTTTTAGCCACCTCACAGATACACACTCATCTGTCAAGGGCATTGTGGTCATCATGTAAGCTTTATGATGAAGCACTTTTATAATTTTAGGGAGAAGTCTCAAAATAGTGAAAACTATGAGTCATGACTGTGAGTAGTTTGTGGACTTATTCCATTCGGAGAGATCACTTCATCTTAAAGACCTGATTCATCAGATGATCTTCTGTCTACACTTGAAATGGGTTTCTGGAGTCATGTATTTTTTACTAATTAGGAACAAACACCTGTTAATTCCAAATGATTAACAAACAGATGGCCTGTGATGAACTGACACTTCATCATGGGTGTATTCCTGCCTTGGCACATAGTATTTCTATGTTACTGAAAATGAAAATAAACTGTCATTTGATTGACCTCCACCACAGATTTGAACCTCGTTAAACCTAGAAACCCGACCCCTTATAATAGCAAGATAGATATAATCATACTGTTAAAAAATTCAGCACATTAATATCCATCCATCCATCAATCTATTTTCTGTACCATGTATCCCACACAAACAGGGGTGCCAACCCCATGCACAATAACACACACAGACACTAATGGACAGTTTGCATAGTCAGTCAGCATACAATGCATGTCTTTGGACTGGGGAAGAAAACCTTAGTAGCCAGAGGAAACCCTTAAAGCACAGAGAAATGATGCAATCTCTGCACACACAGGGTGGAGGTGGGAACTGTACCCTCAAATCCCTTGAAGTCCAAGGCGAAAGTTCTATCCACTAAGCCACCATGGCCCCTCCCTTGTAAACAATTGCTATATCATTTGGTTTCAGTATTTTATTGACTTTAATTTCATATTTTTAAGTTACTAATCTTTAGATTAGGGCTAGCTTCTTGACTAGCTGTAAAATCTTAATAACTATTATTATAACTATAACCACAATAAATTGTCTTTATTACCTGCTAGTGATCTCCACCATCATGCCAGCATTAAATAGTAGCCAAAATACATCATTCTGTACACCACAGACCTTAGGAGTCTCCAAACCTTAATTTTAAGGAACTACTGACAATATATGAAAGGTTCATGTAGTTAGAGTGTGGATCTGAGATGGTCATTTCTGTTAGTCTGTTACACTGATATTTCCTTTTAATGTGAGATTCACTGTAAATGTTTCTCAGAGCTCTATCTGAGAAAGGGAGGGTTGTCTGACCATGTCCTCCCCATGAGAGTAGCTCAGGTTCAGGGGTCATCACACAGGAAACCCCCCTGCTCTGGAGGCACCACCGGAAGAACCCTCTTCAGATCCAGCTGTTGGTTGCTTGGATTCTGCTAGTCTTGTTTTCTCTATGTTTTATCTGTTTGGATTTTTTTTTAACATCTGTCTCACTATCACACTATATCTAGCTTTTCTGGCAATGGTCAAAGGGAAAAAAAGCATAATATTGATAGATATTTCCTTTGCAATCCTTTGAGGGTACCATGTACCTTTGGTAGACATACTCCGACTCCAAAATTCCATGGTGACTATGTTGTGTTTGGGATTTGTTGAGGGAGACTTTGTACGTTTATTTATTTATTTAATGAGTCACTGATTTAGGAATGGTCTCCAATGTTAAAGTGAGTCATTTTATGAGGGTAGGTAAAAAACCCTCTGCAGCTGTTTAACACCAGATCGGAAAAGACCCTTTTGGCAGAACGAGGCATGAAGGAACAGGAAATAAGGGAGAGGAACTTGTCTGGAATAACAAGGCCTTTTCTAACTATCAAAACATCGGGAATAGTATCTTATTTATGCAAATCCCAGAGCAGCGGTGATGGTTCATCCTGCTTCTGCTACTTGCCAATAATTCCACAATCACTTATTTATTTAGGAAAAACAATGCGAGCCTAATCAGGGAAAGTCACTTCCTTTTTTTGAATTTGTTTGAGCATAATTATAAATGGGAATTATAAAATATAAAAAATATCCCTTTTAAATTGACACTGGAAGATCATTTGCTGTGTGATGATGGAGGGGTTTGATACACTGCTAATAGTCATTCAGTTTATCTCTTTAAAAGACGCTTGCAAGATATTTGGATTTCTAAACTTCTTTACATATTCTCCTTTCATTCAAGGAGAATGAAGGCAGTAAACAGGAGAACATTATGCTAGAGACTGTAGATCTGCTCAGCTCCATGGTATAAATGAGCTAACCTGCTCATACAATGCATTAGAAATATTATAGAGTTATAGAAAGGATATTTCAGGCAGACCTCTTCTTCTCTTTTCTCTTCTCTTCACTCTCCTTTCTTTCCTCTCTCTCTCTCTCTCTCTCTCTCCAGCTGTGGTGGTGGTAGTTGTAATTCTGTGCTTCAGAGTGTTTAGGCAGAGACATGGACTATACCCAGTCAGCTGAAGACACAGGAAGAAATAGGACAAGAAGTAAACAAGACATCATTTTATACTAAATTTAGACAAGCTTATGGATCCATATTTGATAAGCTCTTGAGTAAGAAGAGATGGTGAGTAGATTTCCTGTCGTAATGCAGTGCTAGGTGGAAGTTCAGTAGTTTTTAGTTTCATGCTTCCTTATTTTAGCTTGGCAGTATAAAACTTTGTTTACTTAGTTGCACTTCAGCTCTTTGGTTTGGACAGCCACTCGTTTTTGATGTTGTTAGATGTTATGAATTTCATTGACCTATTTATGACAACTCTTTATTTTGGAAGATGTCCTCAGGTGTATTTCAGCCGCACCTGCCTTTTGTTTCAGTTCATATTAATCCACTGGTGTTTTCCTGGCTTAGATACTGGGAATTTTTATGCCACGTTCTGACTGTCGATCTGCGTATGCTATATTTCTCCACTGTGGTTTCCTCTCTAGCACTAGTCGTCTGCATGTGTTCAGTGTGTGTGCGTGTGTGTGTATGATTATAACCCATGTAAGAGGAGCCCTGTGCAGTGCACAGTGTGGTTAGGCTGAGGCTATTTTCTGCTTCCATGGCCAGGACACGGTGGCATGACTGCCGACTTAATGACACGTTTCAGAGACATGGTACTCTGTTTGCCCACACAAGCCATTTGGAGAAGCGCTTCGAGACTGCGCGTGTGTTTGTTTGTATCTGAGATGAACACTGAAATAAACAAATCACGCCAAATCACATGGTAGTTTCCCGTTTAGTTATCACTGGGAAGTTGCTTTATATAAAGAAATATGTGTGTTGTGTATGCTTGCAGTAATTCTCTGTTATTCCTGTGTATCCTGTTTATACATTCTTTGTGTCAGAAATGTTTAAAAGTAGTGCGTATTTGAGGTGATGGAGACATTCTTGTGCTCTGGGTTTCTGAGAGCCAGTACGAAATACTGAGCATCACAGAGAGGTTCATAATCATAAGAAAACAAGATTTAATAGGGAATTTGGACAAGCATGCTTCTAACGGAAACTTTATATGCTTTGTCAGCGTGTTTTTCAGATTATTCTTAAATATTTCACCCTGATTAATATGCTGCAAGCTGTCTTTACTTGTCCACAGAAGCGAAGCTTCACATTCCACTGATTTGTTTGACTGGGCATGCCAACAAAAGTGTCTTTCTCAGGAAATAAATTTCTCTTGGGTTTTTTTTTTTTGTAAACCTTAAAATAGCTATGTACACATAAACCCTATCAGACAGATGAGTGCTGCGACCTCTAGGATTTGCTAGAGAGTCATGCTTTGTTGATAAATATTTGGGCAGATGACCAGCCACAAACCTTTTCCTGAGCAAGCACATAGGATTATTTTGTTTACTGGTCAGGAGATGATTCTTTTTCTATAACAGTAACTCTGAAGATATAACCAGTTGTAAAGCAAATCCCAGAGGTGTATATTAAAATGTTTATTGTAATATATCATTACACAGTGAGTTGAATAATAGATGCTCCATGTACACTTCATCTAATAATACACGGGTTAAAAACATATATAAAGTCATTGATATGGTGAAGTTTTCTGTAAGGAAAAGGATATTGTCTACAATATCAGTGCTTTGTAAAGTCCAGTACTATATCTTGCTCTTAAAAATAGTCATGGTGTTCAAAAGCTGAAAACAAGTGCAGGCAGTGCGTATACAGGGATGTATAAAAGGTCAATCAGATTCTGAAGCTTGTAGCCAGAAAAGTGTACAAATAATAATAGATGTTTCATGGCCTATGGGCAGAAGGTTTGAGTACTTCATAAAGTCATATTCCAAATAGGAATCAGCAGTCATATTGATGTTTTTCATCTAGTTTGTCGCACCAGGTTAACACAACCCCTAGGTCAGATGCTGTATATTTTTGTAAACATAAGGTTGTGCAATGATAATTCCAGTCTAACTCAATATAGAACATCATGACAGCTCACTGCATTTCTAGTATATCATAATGGTGATTATGTGCCATGGGGTGTCCAGTGTTATCCACAAATGGACAGTGACAGGTTTTCATTCCAACCCACCAGAAGCCATGCTTGACTCCACCTGCTGATAATGTTGAACATCGCCTTCAATTGACTATGAGATGTGGCTCCTGCTTTACTCAAACAAGCACACTGGCCCTTTGGGAATAAGATTCATCAGCCATGATCATTATATCATTGGCGCAAGAATTCATAAAAATAAAAAAAAGTCTTTTGAACAGGAAAAGTAAATGCACTAAGATGTCAGAATGAATATAGTTTGAACTTACATTGTATAACACAGTGTTATACAGTAGGCTTTGAAACAACCACCCATAAGAAATGAGATTTTCAGATGTGATGATCAGTTGTCCACAAACTTTTGGCCATATAGTGTATGCTACTGATGAAAGTTGACATTTATTTTAGTAATGGAACTTATAAATGTCAGTGTCCGTTTATGTCAGTTGTCATGAAAGTCTTAGGAGGGTATCATGTAGCCCTCTGAACAAGACTGTTAAAATGTTCCCCTATGTAACACATATTTATCTAACAACCATGATTTTATCCCTATACACCCTATATACATCTAAATCTGATTTTCCAGATTACAAATTCTAGACATTTGTTTGACTCAGAGGTGATTACAGCTGAGTGATTTCCTAAAAATGACTAATCTGTTGTGACATGTCTGCTGAACTATGTACTACCCTAAGGGTTATACATGACTATTTATACTCAAATGTGCATATGTCCACACCAGAGATAATCAGCAGCATCTGTTCCAAATGTGTGCATTTAAGAGGAGTCATTATGAGTCATACTGGGCATAACAGCTGCATTGCATGCATGGACCCATTCTAAACATCATTTTTTCCTAATTTGTATTTAGATATGTCTGAAACGAGCAGAGCTGTGTGTCATCTCTTTTAGTAACACAATAAACACATGATCAAAGACCCGATTACTTAATTGTATTGCCTGATGGCTAATATAATGTTTAGTCTAGCGCCTACTTGCATGTAAATGGATAACAATTAGTCAATTAGTCAACCTAGGTAGATTTTCTCACCATGCATGAAATAAATACCAACACCAACCGGCATTCACTGCATTATTCTCTTCATCTATTTTAAAAACAGGATCTCAATGAGTGTGATGAAGTGATCAGTAATCCAGAAGACATGGACACCCTGAACAGGAACATTCCTGATCATGGCCGCCAGACACATCAGGTGCTACAGGTGAGACAGCGATTGTTAGCATATGAAAAAAGGGACAACTACAGACAGAACACATAAAATATATGAATATATGAATGTTGTGCCATGATGTTTGTAAGTATTAATTCAAACAAAATCCTGTACTGATGGTTCCAGTCCTAACCCAAGTTTTGAAAATACGCTTTTCTGTTAAGCAAACATGAGCCAAGCCTGATTAAGAATTAAACCAACAAACACTATCACAAACAAATCCACATCAAATTTAGTTTAAGTTTACCGCCCACAATGTGCCCGGTGAAAGAAATGTCACTTTACAATAGTGGTAATTAAGCACTATTATGTTTAGTGCCCCATTCCCAGTGTTAGTAGATGGCAGGGGAAGATATGGAGACTAAAACAAACCACTGTGGCCTTTCAGCAGTCTGCTCTCAAGCTTGCTGCTAGCTCGTGATGAACTGCCATTGCTTTTTTTTTTTATAAAGGTTAAAATCAGTACCTGACTAGCAAGATCAGGTAAAAATAGTGTCTCAGGTGTCCTTTTGCTCTTTTAGCTAATAGATGTGTTTGAATAACGAGAGACTGTTCTAAACGGCTTGGATCCATCTGATTAATTGATTCCCTGGGTGCCATTTAATGTGGAGTGGAACATATACTGTATAACTGGACACACAGAAAGCTCTTTCATACAGCATGACAAATTATTCCTGTACAATAGGGGGGTGGGAGGGTTGGTTCACTGAGGCTGAGGAGAAATTTCCAGCAATGGCCTTCTCCAGACTTCCATTTTGGAGGAAGTACAAGAACCGAGAAGAAATGTATAAGCCAAAAATATGAGCACATTCTTCTAAGAACCAATTACTTATTTTTCCAAATTCGCTACCAATTTTATGCCAGGATTATTGCTGTTTTCCATGTTTCATTCTATATTAGACTTATTGCCCCAAAAAGATGAATTTATTTGCAAAAGTCGTTCATATGTTGTCCTTGAGAACCTCTGGCTCTGACTTTGACCCTGTTCACTGTGTCATCTTTTATCTAAGAGATTCAATCCTCTTAGTCTCCCAGTGTACATGGCCATACCTGATGGAGATAAACCAGGTTAGCCTTTTAGCCCAGGCTTGCTTTACTATATGACGACTCTAATTGAGTCAGTATAATTGTGTTTGGAGCACTATGAGCAATCATCTGAAAGAGGGCAGGTCACTGCGGTGATGCTTTGTGTGACTGGACAACATAATTGGCCGACAGTAGTCATGGTGTATGCGCATTACAATATTGATTCTAATGTATTAATACATTACAATATGTATTAAAAACATTAACTTTTATTCCATTTGCCAAGGGTACTCCGTTGGACCTGATCGAGACAGGCAAAACCCTCAAAGTCCAAGCAGAGCGCCCCCATCTGGTCAGTTTAGGAAGTGGACGCCTGAGCACAGCCATCACACTCTTACCCATACCAGAAGGTTAAGTACTTTCTTTTTTTAGTAAGTCAATACAATGCATTCTTCTGTCAATATTGCTTCAATGTCGTTACATTCGTATTGGCTTTAGACTGTTATGTCATCTGTCCTGTTGGGGAAGACTGTAACTAGATTAGACAATGAGAAATGTTAGGGAGGGTAAGATCGTTACTGGTCTTTTTTTTTTTTTTTTTGCTGAATTCAGCAGCTTTCCTCACGTACCTGCAGTCCCATCATTACTAATGGCTTCAAATGGCAAGCAGCCAAGTCTGAGATGAGATGGAGTTTACCTGAGATCAAGGGCTTGTGTGTGTATGCACTCATATGCTAGGATGTCTGGACAGTTAACTGTAGGACTAGCAGAGCAGCATGGCATTTTCTTTTGCTGTATTCTTAGCTCAGCTATGTAGTATAGAATAACTCAAAGAAAGACAAATAGAGGACCTTCCCTCTACTGACACTGGAATGGGAGCAAGTGTAGCACGTGCTATATGGCCACCATATTGTGGATAGATGGCCATCACAGGTGTCGTGAAGGAGTCATGAAGAGAATATATATAGGTTATCTTTAGCTACTCACAGATACATATTGTCAGTAGGCCTGTGGGTTTTAATACACCAACTTTCAGGGGAAAATTATCTGCTCATGAGTTGAATCTTAATAGACCTGCCTCCTCTCTGCTTCTCTTTGTCACAAATAATATTTTTATATTATAATTATAATATTGTGATTGGCCAGCTGTGCTTTTCTAGGTCACTTAGTGTGGTTGTGCTGCTATGAATACAATTTGTTCATTGTGGTGTGCTTAAAACAGAAATAGCACACTGACTTTTAACAACTGTGACATGAATGAATAGACGTTAAGAAAAACAATTCAACGTGACTTTTAAAAAATCCACGTCAGCAGGTGAATGAAAAGCATCGCACATCCAGCCAGCCAGCTCTTATTCTCCTTATTAAATAAGGACAGTTAAAATCTGTCATAAGAATCCCTGCTATGCTGTGTATCTCCATTTTTTTCCATTATAATCCTTCCTCGTGGCTGGGATGACCTACTTTCTGAATCCCCCATGTCAATTAACTGTGTATAAAATGCACGATTGCATAAATTTAAGCCAGCTAAAAAGCCTTTGGCAGTAGCAAATTACAATTATACCCGCCATGTAACAAATTAAATAGTTTGATTGACTGGTATGACAATTTAAAATTATAGTCACATTCAGGGATATACATAGAAATTGAGTTGAAATTTAGAAGGCTCTGAGAAGTGGAACATAAATGTAGAAAATCTGCTAAAAGCCCCCTTTGCCTAAAGGAGCAGAAAGGGCAGTGGATAGTAATTGAGAATATACAGTGTTACTACATGAAAAAATTATACATGTTTAAAAAGTTAAAAAGCATGTAAAGTTACATGCCCAAGATAAAATGCCTACAAGCATGCAAACACAACTCCTAAACAACTGTAAGGTCTATTGCCACAGCATTTTCCTATATACAGTGTACAATGTGAGTGAACATGTGGGTAATTTAATCAGTTTTTCCTTCTTTACACACACCTGTTAGTATGGATATTATTCACTGACTGTATGGATATTATTCACTGAAATTAAAATGTTTTGTTGAATAAGCATTGACAAAACTACTCCTTCTCTTTGAATGCAGGAAAAACAACCCTTGGCCATGGAAACACTGACATCAATATCCAGGGTCCAGGAGTGGCTTCCCTGCACTGTTATATTGAAAACCAGGCAGGAACCATTACCCTCTTTCCCTGTGGCAACCCATGCTCCATGGATGGCCTGGCAGTCACAAAGCCTGTACGACTGTCTCAAGGTAAACATATGGTGAATGGTTTGGCGGAAAAATCAGAGGAAATGTCTTCCTGATGTGTGCTATTCATTTTGCCTTCAGCTGCACATGTCATAATCCTTTCACATCCTGAGCTCCTTTCTCAGAATGAAAGAGCTTGTTCAATGAAAAATTGTGAATGTAGATATATGACTGAAAACATTATGCCTTTAATCCATTAGCAAAGTTGGCGTGCAAATTGTATGGCTCTTTCATTTTATATGGATTTCTAAAGCAGAGTTAACTCACTGAAGTCAGTCAGATGAATATAATGCAAGGCAAAATATCGAGTCACAAATGTCAGCTCGGATTAACGGACACTGAGAGGATATCACAAACAATTTCCATTTCCAGCCTCAATATTATTCTTAGACTGAAGTGTCACAATAGTGGAGTGTGCTGTGCTTGAACTTTCCCTAAATGTGACCTATGCTCCTAAACCTTCTGAATTTAGCACAATATAATTGCTCAGTATATCTAGCTAATATCTAGATGCATTTGAAGTTTAGATATAACCGCATGTATGGAGTACATATTGTAAAATTGCCTCAATTGGAATTGGCAAAATAGGACTTATTTTAGGCAACTGATGAGTATTTTATACCTTCATTACTCTACACAAGGCTTGTAAAGACAACCATGTGCTCCTTTAACACCCGTAGTCATTATATGACAAGGAATAAAATACAAAACGTTATAGATGAAGAAGTCCTCCTTAATAACATGGGGCATGTTATTAATGTTTACAATACATTTCAAGCCACCCAAGATACGAGTAAGTGAATAATTAACCAAAGTTGCGACCAAAGTTCTTGAGCAATTGCTAATATCTGTAACTCAAGATACACATACACGTTTCATTTCATTATTCATTCTTGTTAACCACTTCATCCTGGTCAGGGTCGCTGTAGGTCTGAAGCCTATCTGTGGAACACATGGCTCAAGGCAGGAGAATTTATATATTATACAGGACGCTAGTCCATTGTCGTCCATGCAAACACACTTACACACCTACAAGCAATTTAGCATAGCCTGTCCACCTGCGTGCATGGTTTTGGACAGTCGGTTGAAACTAGAAAACCTTAAGGAAACCTACACGAACAGAGGAAGAAATTCCACATAAACAACAACTAAGCAGTAATGCCCGCAACATGTTAATTTACATAAAGTCTGAATTGTATAAAAGCAACAGAGCAGTTGAAGCAAAGTGATTTGAGGTCACAATTGTGCTGGCTTATTTCAGTTGCCACCCTGTGCCACCCTTTTGGCCACAGGGGCGAGCAGTTAAGAAACACACAGTGTCATATTAAAAAAAATTATTTCACTAGACTATTTCTAGCTTTATAAAAAAAAAATTAAATGGGTCGTTCATGTCTGTGCATGCCAGTTCAATTCATTACAGACGCAATTTAGTAACAAATGGTCGGTGTTAATGTTATTCAGCATATTGGTGGCCGCCTCCTCCCCTCCTTTTGCGCTCTGCATGACAATAATATCGCTTATGGGAGAGAGAGAGAGACAGAGAGAGAGAGAGAAAGAGAGAAAGAGAACAGCCGGCACTGGGACAGCTGTTCAACACCCTGTCGTTCTTGCTCCTCAGCCGTATGGCCTACTAGTATTAACCCCAGCTCTTTCTTTCTTAAGCACGACTCTTGCTTTTCTTTTGGGTTAATTCGGTCCTAACTTAACAGCGCGCGCGAGAAGATCCACTTTTTTCTTCCATCAGAAGTTAACAGAGGCAGGTGCTGGTTATCCCGTGAGCATATGGACTGTTTTTCTTCTATGCCTTGGTTCAGTTTGTAGCTTTAGCAGTCAGACAGGTGGACCGTGGACATCTGGCATCATCTTTTGTGTGCAAAGAAAAGTCAATAAGTGGACGGATATTACCATAACAAAGCCGCTCGAGAGTGAGACGTTCAGGGAGGTGAACAGCTTCACAGCGTCGGGAGAGGAAACGAGTTTGGATATTTTGTTCCAGAAAGGTCTCAGCATCCCCTGCACTTTCTAATGTTTGACACCCTTATATAAATGTAAGTAAATCATTTCTCGAGTTGAAGTTGATGTGAAATGCGCTCATATTGTTGCTTTCCGTTGACTTTTTGCAGTGCAAAGGACTAATCCAGTGTCTGCTGAAATAAGTCTCAACGTCTAGTACCTTGCTTCATACCTAGATCATTAATGTTACTTGTACTCTGTTAGATTGTAAATCTTTCGTCTATTATTTTTTATTTTTATTTTTGCAACTTATATAATTTCATTTTTTTTTCTGTATTAGAGCACTGCTCGATATTTTGTGTAACAGCACCTTCAATCAGTTCACTATGTAACCCATTTGCCTAAACAGAGAGGAGTGATCAGCACTGTGATATTTTTTTTAACAACTTTATATATTTTTTTAAACATATTTTTTAAAAATTAATTAATTATTACTTAAGGGCAGGAACAGTTTTCTGTTTGTTTGAAAACAACAGAAACAGATGACCTAATTCACTCTTTGTGTTAGGAAACCCTTGTTGTAATATACTTTAATACTAATACTGCAAATAATTATGGAGAATGAGGCGTTTTCTCTTCAATGTCCAGCAGACTGCTAAAGTGACCTCATTAAATATGCGAAGGATATATGAATAGTTATAATTTTGGTAAGGACTCTGTTTTTGCAGGATGAACTTACTGTATATGTGTATATGGTGTGATATTAGTTTGGTTGCATGTTTGTTCTATCTATCTATCTATCTATCTATCTATCTATCTATCTATCTATCTATCTATCTATCTATCTATCTATCTATCTATCTATCTATCTAGTTAAAGCATTAGGTAAGACTGACTGTTATTTATTTATTTATTTATTTTTACCATTAGGTCACACATTGTTAAGAGGGTGAGTTCAAAATTGAGTTCCTTGTGACCACCCCAGTTCCCGCACATGTCCACAAAACTCTTACCACCAAGACCGACATTTGTGGTAACTTTCAGCCAGATTTACCATGGTCAACTATCATAAGGATTATGTATTGTCATTTGGCACGAAGTATTGTCATTAGGCACTTAGGCACAAGTAATAAGGAACTGTGGAGCTCTCTCAGTATAACTCAACATAAGCTAAAAGCTCTAAAAATGCTACATTTATAAAGATTTATAACCATTCCATTTCACTTATTCGGAGTGACTTTACCATCTTATCATGCAAGTGAAATTGAAAGCCAGGTTATAGGACTAAAACATGCTATGTTCAGCTCATAATGATTTATGATGTTATATATGACTTTTGCTGAGTGACATCATCATCATGTTACTGAAGTACTCAGCTTGTTTTCAGCGGAGCGCTGTATAATGGCTAGCTGATGCCCACTCTGCTCATTATGGTTATTGATGATTAGATTTCCATATCGTGAGTGATCATGTTACACAGGTACTCTAGCAACTCATGTTGCTAGAAATGGAACTCTGTGTGTCCAGTGTGCCAGGGAGCTGATGTTAGGATTTTATTATGCTTTTTCCCATTTGACCATTCAGCCATACAAATTATACAGCTATTGTTTGAGAGTGGAGGGGTGTTGGGCAGTGTCGACAAAACTAATGACACGAGGCCTTTCCAAACAATTCCTGTCCGAATTAAGTATCTGAAGAAATTTTCAGCCACATTATATGTTAATGCTAAGATCGTGGATCAAACCATTTTCAGCCATGATGTTCAGCACATTTTTCAGTTATTTGTACATTTTTTTCTATTTCCCTGCATGTACTGTGTCTAAAATGTAACTCACTAGAATTCACAATAGTTTAAGAACTGATACATATCCATTCTCAAACCGAATACACACTTGTGGCACTTTTAAAATATGTTGAAATGAATATATTTCAAAATATACATGTCACATGAAGGATTAAAACACAGAGGATTTTAAATAGAGGATCTTTTCCATACATCTAAACTCTCAAAGTTTAGTGTTTATCAGTTTGTACCACTTTTCAGCATCTGGTAAGAACAAAAGTGAGCCCTGAAACAGTGTTTGTAGCATAGATTACATATTTATTGTGTTTATGTAACAAGTGTTAGATTACAGGAAGTTTACAACTTAGGACTTGATCCTATGATCCGGCATAGCATATATTTCCCATGTGATATTAGATCAGATGTTGCATTGATTCATGCTGTGGATACCAAATTCTTAC
Source organism: Hemibagrus wyckioides (assembly GCF_019097595.1). Lineage (NCBI taxonomy): Eukaryota > Metazoa > Chordata > Actinopteri > Siluriformes > Bagridae > Hemibagrus > Hemibagrus wyckioides. The sequence continues at coordinate 12,220,670 of NC_080737.1, read as the reverse complement.
TTACCGTCTGCATGCTGTAGAAGAATTCAAGATTAATTTGACCAATCTTTATTTTTCCAATTACATTGTACCAGGGTCCTCTGCAGCCTCAGAATCCTGTTTTCAGATAAAACCCCATGTGGTTTTCTTCTGTTTTATCACATCCACCTTAATGGCTAACGTCCAGTGCATTCTGAGAAGCTTTTCTGCTCTCTGTGGTTGTAAAGAGTGTTTTTTTTTTTGAGTTACTGTAGATGCACTGCTTCAGCTGTTTTTCTCTGACCTCTATTATAGTAGGTGTTTTCGCCCACAGGACTGACATTTACTGTATATTTTTTGTTTTTCGTGCCATTGTGTATAAAACCATAGAGACTGTTTTGTGCGAGAACTTACAGGGTAGAGCTTGTGACAGTTTGTGCCACTTTTGGCCAAGAAAAATGACCTGTAAGAGCTGTGTTTTCGGATGGACTACCTAATTTATTTAACAGGTATTAGACTGCAGGTCGTTTTCAACTAATGACTTATAATCTTAACTAGCCCATACACACAAAATAAGTTCAGATGTTGCATTGATTTGTCCTTGCTCTCAGTGATCCAGTTGAGAGACAGAAATATATGTTTTAATCAAAAGAAAGGACAGCATCAATATCAATTTGCTGAGAAAGTCAGAGACAGCACAGGACATGCTTTGAATATGAATCACATTGTTGTGAATGCATAATCAATTTCAGGCCCAGGGCCTGAGTTATTGTTTTCGAGCATCAGGGTTAAATCAACGTTGCCTTAGCTAGTGCAGGTGTGACAGCTCATATCTGGTGCTCTAAGACCATGGTGTAATTTACATCCTTCATGTTAGTCTTGTGCTTCCTGTACTGTCACTGTTCATTATGAAATGGAGGCCTGAGTCATAATTTATGGGCAGTGTGGCAAACACCGTATTGATTCACCCGTCTCCTTAATCACTGCACAGCAGAGCAGTAAGTGGTGTGTGTGGGTGTGTGTTTGTTTGTGTTCTTGTGTTTTTGTCTAGGTATACTTAAACTCTTGGGAGATATTTGTTATGCTTTTAAGTTTCAATTATTTACACTTGCACATTACAGTAAAATTCATTGATATACTTTTATTAAATAATAAGAACTGAATAAATGAAATGAGGCTGGATGGAGTTTATTTTTCTTTGTTGCAACATAGTCAGAATATTTCCACGATCGTATCGTCCCTGTCAGAGAATGTTTCTTATTAACCTTTATCTAGCCACTGTTTACTATTTCACCCAGCTCAGTTTTGTACTTAATGTAATGGAGGTGCAAAAAGTAAATATGGCATAAAGTCAGGATGAATTAATTTTTATTTATTATTATTATTTTAAAAGAATCTCTATATGAAATGAGCTTTGTGGATTTAACAACTGAGATTAAGAATCTTTGTATACATTATGCATGCACCTGAATATGGATTTATTTATAAAGAAAGTTTGCCAGGAGGCTTCACAAGGTTGGTTGAGATCTGGGTGTGTATCAGCAGTCACTCATGTTCCATGCTCAAGCACCATGTTAATTTACTCATGGGCGTACATGTCAGAGCATGTAAATATGTGTGACATATTTACCACATCCTTAACTGCCTGGTCAGGGTTGCTGTGGTTTAGATTTGTTAGAAATAATCACAAACAGATACAAACAAAAATAATAACTGCAGGATTAGTCCCATACACCTCTCAAGTTGAGACTAGTCCTCAATCTCAGTAGCTGAGACTGAGGATCCATGTAAATGATAATGGGCTAATGTGATTTTTAATGACATTCTTGTCAAGCAGCCTTATTTTTTTTGTTCATTGGGTTATGCTAATTCCTCTGTCATTCCCCGCCTCTGTGTCACAGGGTGCATGCTGTGTTTTGGCCAGTCTGCCTTTTTCCGCTTCAACCACCCAGAGGAGGCTCTCAGGATGAAAAGCATGATGCCAGAAGGAAATGCTGGGCTCAGCAGCACCTACAGAGGACATTCAGGTAGAGCTTCTGAGTTACTAATTCACTGCTGCAAAACAAGTTCCATTTTCTGTCATGTGCACTGATACAGTATAATGATTTAAGCAAAGGCTTTGGGGGGAAAAATCATCTCTATGTTGGCATGCATACAAAGAGGATTTGATCCTGTAATCCAGAAGAGTTTTACTTGCAAGCTCCATTTAGATGATTAGAAATTTTTTTTTGAAAGCAACCGAGTGCTGATTTATAATTGGAGAATTGTTAGGCGGAAATGTACTGTGGTTTTCTTTTTTCAGTTTACTGAAAACTGCACTAGTTTAATCGACTGCTCTATTAACTGGTTGGCCTTTCGTGCACTGGAAGTAAGTCTCAAAGGAAACAAGTGACTCCACTGGAATGAATAACATACTGAGTGCCCTTAGGAGCTTTCTGTTTGGATGTGCAGTCTTTGGAAAAGGCTCTTTGGTTTTGACTCTATTGTGAGGAATTTTGTGGCAGGTGCAGGGTTGAAGTTCAAAAGTGTTGCTTTGTTTGGTGACAGTGTGTGGCAAAGTGTTTTAAGCTTGTTTTGTGTGTGTATATATACTGTACATTAGCTATATCTCAACTATGATTTTGAAAATGAGCGTGAAGAGCACAGTAGTAGGCCCAGCATATGGTAACGAAATGGTTTGTTCCAAAACCATCCAAGATTTCATTAAAAAAGCTCCTAAGAGCCCTTAAGAGACTGTAGGCCATAGGGGGGTGATGGTTGTGGGAAGGACTGTGTGGTGGAGAGTGGCACAGTGTGAGTAGTATGAGTCATGCTGTAATTCAGGGTCTATTCTTCTTTGTCCTCTCTGACCTTTGTACTGAGGGAGGCAGCATGACATGCCACACCCAGTTCCTTGTATGCTTGTGTGTGGCCTTGGAGATATGAGGTGGGGTAATTGTATGTGTCTGTGTGTGTGTGGGTCCATGTGCATATGTGTGTTGTTAAACACAGAGACAGAGAGGAAGGAATAAAGTGATTTAGCATGCGTATGCTTAACCTTTTCTTGACTAGGCATAGTGTACACATACACAAAGTGAAATCTGCAGGTGATCAAACAGTTATTGTGAGTAACTGAGGAAACTAAAACAAATCATTTGTTACTGTGTATTATGTACAACTAAGTTTCACTAATTGTAACTGTTACTCTATCTGTCACTGACAGTAGTAGTTTTTCTCAAGTCAACGAAATTAATCTAAATACCAATGTGATACTTTCTTACAGAGCCCCATGGTCTTCTTAATGGAAACCACCAGCCTGTGCCTCACGAGAGGTTTCGCCCCAGCCATGGCCCTCTGGCCCACTCTATAGAGAAGGACCTTCAGGACATCATGGACTCTTTAACTCTGAATGACTCTCAGGCCTGTTCAACTGAGGCTGGAAAACACTCTGAGCACCCCATCCCACACTCGCCTCTTTCCCCCATGTTCAACGGAAGTAGCCGCTATCTCCTGTCCTCTCCAGCCAGCCCTGGATCCATGTCTATGGGATCCAGCTATGAAAACACCACTCCTCCTTTCTCTCCAGTTTCATCTCCTTCAATTGCCAGCAGTCCTGGCCCTTGTGTGGACCTTGCAAACTCTTCTTCACATTCAACTTTCCACCATCATACAGTCCAACCACCAGTTCCTCAGCCACGGCAATCAGCAGCTCGGATTGGCACTAGCAACGGTGGGCGAAAGGTACAGGAAAGTCCTAGGCTTCCCAGAAAATCCTTGACAGATGCTTCACCAAGTCCTTCAGCCGGTCACCAAGGCCAAAACCAGGATGTTCAGGTCAGAGGAGGTCCAGAAGGCTCACGTTCAGTTCTTGGTTTCTCTGGAGACACAGGCAGGGACAACAGGATCATGAATTTCAGCTCCTCTGCCTCCTCAAGTCCTAGATCCAGTGCAGGCTCGACTTTCCAGGAGAGTCCCACAGTTGATATTGGAGTTCAGTGCATCCAGCCAAATACACGCTCACTTGTTCCTCCAGAGTGCCCCCAGCCCACCCGCCGAGCGATAGAACCTAACAGCACTCCAGTCCGAGAACGTCCGCCTCCCAGTCCCTCTACTCCACGTCGTGTGCTACATGGAGTCCCAGTCCTACCTGGAGCCCTACCTGGGGTATCCCCAACAACTCGAAGCCCAACAGGAAAGGGTGTACCAGACAGCCCTCGACAGCATAGACGAGTCACAGTGGGCGAAGACGCCGGTGGAATAAGGGGGCTACGGGCCAGAAGCCCTTCTCCTGTGTCTACTGTCTTGAAGGACCAAACTAGTAGCAGTGGGAGGCAAAAAGGGAGTGTTGGAGTTAATCAGAGCCCAGGTTTGAGTACCCTGGTTGGAGTTTCTCCCCTCACCAGTCCTTGTAGTCAGAGGAAGAACCCCAAAGAAACATGGACTGTCCAACCCAGGGCACGGGAACGTAAGAACAGCATCTCAGAAATCAGTGACAATGAGGATGAATTGTTGGAGTACCATCGCTGGCAGCGGGATGAGAGGATAAAAGAACAAGAAATGGAGAGACTGGTGGGTGTGTTTTGGTGTTCTCTATATTTGCATGGGTGAGATTGTGTGTGTAGGTTAAAGCCATAAAAACTGTTTCCAAATACGTTGGCCAGCATATATCAAAGCTGAATGCCAAGATGCCTATATGAACACAGCTTTGTGTGCATAAGGAGAGGAGGTGTTGACTAATGTTTATATAGCAAGGTAGAATTTTCCACAGCGGATTCTGTGGCTTGTGGTGGGTGGTGATGAAGGGTTTATAGCTAAAGCACAGATAAGAGTAACACATCAATGTAAATTCCTGAGTGTCTTGTAAAATGCCATGGGCAGAGGGTGTGGCAACATGAAAGCTATATTTACCCAATGTGGCCTTGAAGTATTAAACTGCTTACACACACACACATACACACACATGCTTCCCTATGATCTAATTGCTTAAACACAAGTGTAACCCTATAATTTTCTAAACACTTTATACCCTCATGTCTCTTTAATTCCAAAGCCGGTCCAACCCACAAATGCGTACCCCATATAATCCCTAGACCTTTTTTCATATTAATGTGCTTTGTTCACTACATAATTTCTATTCCTGTGATACAGGCTACTGTCCTGTTTCTCTCCAAAGCTATCCAGATTCTTAAGTCCAAAATGCACACACGCTCACGCTTAGAGTCCTAATTATGAGCTGCCGAGCAGCTGTCACTGCAGAGACACATTCCTCTTATTCCCTTTAGAAAAACTATTTTAGGAGACATGTCCATATAGACAACAGTGAAATTAATACAAGTAATTTTCCATGAAAAATCATCATCCTTAAAGAAACCATATCAGTTCTCTGTTGTAATCATTTCATAATAATGCAGGAAACATTGAAACTTGACTTATAGGGTGAATTTGCCCTATAGTCCAAATGATGTGTATGTCTCTGTGGTTACGACTGAAATACATCAGATTTATTAGACACTTTCTGACAGTTTCCTTGTTAACCAACATTCATTCTCAACTTAGCTGTAAGTGGACCTCAGGTTTTACAGTTTCCTGTGTTATATAATACAGATACTGCATCTGTTTGCAGCATCAAACACTGTTTTTATAAATGCTGACCACAGCGATGACCTCACACAGGAGGTGAGTAAACTAAATGTGAGACAAGGGAAAGAGAGTGACTCAGAGAAAGAGAAAAAAGAGTGGTGGAAAATTACCCAGAATGTCTTAAAACGCTTATTGAAACAGATTTGAACTTATAAGAGCAACTTATCTGATTACCTTTCCCCTGTGCCAGGATCCCAATAACGAATAATGTGATTCAGTTTTTTTTATTGTCCTTATGGGAAATCGTGTTTAAGCATGGCTCCAACAGAAACAGACATATCTGACAAAGAGTGAAATCAGCCTAAATAACAACACAAAAGACAGTAATGCATGGTATATAAGGCAGTAAATGTTGTTAACACACACATATATTGCTCCGTTTTGTCCAAGTATACTCAATACTTATTTCTGTTTAAGGGAAAGTGATCATTTTTTGGATTAATTGTAGGGAACATGCTGTGTGTGGGGGTAGGTGGGTGTGTGTGTCTCTCTCTGTGTATGTATGTTTAAAAGGAGTGAGCATCAGTAAGGATTCTGGGTCGTGGCCCACTTGGCTCATTGCCATGCGTACTCTGTTCTGTCGTGCCACAGTCTGCTACATCCTACTTCTATTATCATGAAAGAACCACACACACACACTCACACACACTCACACACACACACACACACATTTACCTTACTATTCCTGCTGGGACCATCCATTGCAATCAATTAATCAGCTTTTCTATCCTTGTAGCAAAATGTGGTCCCCACTACGATATAAAAACAAGCACACAAGCGGGTACACACACACACACACACACAACATCAAAGTCCAGTGAGGCATACTCTCTCTCTCACTTTCATCTCAAGGAGTTCTAAGATGTTTGGTATTGGAGGTCACTTCTTCTTCTTCCTGACTGTGTCACCGTGGAAACTGAGAAGAATACAAACCGGGTGCAGAACACAGGCGGACACTAGAGGGCAGCATGTTACCATGATTACTGTTGCCCTAAACCGCGCTTAAGAGTTACTTCATTGTTTACTTGTTTTCAGAATAATGGTTGGAGTTGCATTATAAGTCCAGCGTAATCGTTTTATTCTCTCGGAAACAACCAGCCACGTCCTTCAAACAGGACAAAAGACAAACCCCTTAGAGACAAGCTTTAGTACCTTTTAAAATGGCAGTTTGTTATTATTTTTAGTATTCGCCCTCATTAAAAATACCCTGCTTCACAGCTGATCCAGGACCATTGACAATGTAAAAGGTCACAATGATGACTGCTGTGATAGCTGTAGATGTTGGTCCGTGATCAGTTAATTCTCGGTCCCTCTAGTGTTAGGCTCTCACACATTACAGTGTCTGCTTCTGTGTCTGTGTTTGTCTGCGTACTGTATGTAAGTGAAACGGACGCAGAGGGTAATTGAAAGACTGTTTACTGCTTTCCTCATTAGCAGCATTCGGCCACCAGTGGAGCGCTGTTACTCCTGTTCTCAAATCACCCACACTAATACTATCACCTCCTTCCTGGCTAGACAGTAATCCCCTCTCACACTAAACGCCTAGTACTTGAGTAGATTGGAAATAAGCTTTGACACAAAAGGTAATTTTAAAACATGTAATTCTGACCTGCATGTTTGTTCGGTCCTTCTCCAGAGAACCCTGGGGGTGAGTGCTTATTGTGAGATAAAGGAGAGCTCTCGTAATAAAGTGGGCTGCACACACACACACAGTGTATGTGGAACCCTTTTGTGTTTGTTTTGGGCAGAAGCATCTTTACCAAGCATGCCAGCTGAGCTGACACTCTCTTTGTTAAGGAAAATGTTGTTGCTTAGCTACACTGCAGTCGGCGTTTACGGGCGCTGCCTTTCTGTCTCCTCAGCAAGAGAGCGCGTGTGTGTGAGAATCCAGGCTCTCGTTTTAAGATATTGATTTATTTCAGAGCAAAGGCATGATCAGTATACCTAAATTTGACCAACATTGTGCATTAAAGGCTGAGAATGGGAAAAGGAAAATCAGCCTGATGTATTTATTTATAGATTTGAATATCAGCCTGTTCTGGCAGAGATATAGACGAGACACAAACCTTTGAAATATGGAAAGCAACTACACAGGCACTAGGCTATTCATTTTACATCTCCCGAATTATTTAAATTTCAGCTGGGAAATGACATAATCTTTGTTAAATATTAATTCAGACTCATGCTGAAGAGAAATGCTGAAATTTCCTATAGCATATTGCTGATGTAATAATTATTAGGGAGAATGTGATGTATTTTATCCATTTATTTGTCTTATTGTCATATGGGTTTGTTAATGTTTCAGAATGTCTGTGTGTGTGTGTGTGTGTGTGTACATTTTACGTAAACGTTTGCCCTTTCTTTAGTATAGGGTGTGAGTTCGAGAGAAGATCAAATACATAAGTGAAGAACTTAAAAATGGATTGAGGGCTATACAGAAATTTTTAATTCCTTCAATTTCTGTTTCCTGTTATTGGTCTGCTTCAGGACACTGGTTGTGTAGTGGCATCTACATGCTTTATTTTCACAAACACACATTAACTCATTAAAATGGTAGTAGTAGAGTTTGCTCATTTTAGGTTGAGGCTGACTGAATGAATGCTTAATCTGTTTTTTTAAAAAAAAATACAGAAACGACATTTTACTGTAGTGTTCTCCTGTTCTTTGTGGTGCTGCTCTTGTTAGAGCACGCTGCTCTGTCGTGTTATTTTAGTCATGCAGAAGCGCACAGCTAGTGTCAGCTAGCGAGGCAGCTTTGGGTATTGTCAGCTGCTTGTGTGAAGTATAATAAGGTCCAGTTCATAGAGCATTGCAGATCAACAAGCCAGGACTCAGACAAAGGGCGAAGATGAACTGAGAGAGTGAGAGAAGAGAGTGGAGAGAGAGAGAGGGAGAGAGATAGATCAAGCACATGCATACACACACACATACACACACACACGGTTGGTGACATATGTGGAGTGGCAGCAACAGCTGACTACTGTAGTAGGGGTGAGAGGTCACATTAGTCCACAAGTTGGGGGGTCACTGAGAGTTAGCACAGTGGGGGGAGCTGGTTTTCAAGTATGTATGTGTGTGTGTGTGTGTGAGTAAGTGAGTGAGTGAGACCATGATTTTATACAGCTGCCACGGGAGCCCAAGAGTTCTCTTAGCTGAAACGAGGTAGTCGGAGGTGATTATTTATCTGTTTGTGTTGATGTGACATTATCCTGTCATGCTGTTTACAGATGTGTGTTATATGTTATGCTTTTAAGTACAGTGTTCATGTTAAATTAAGGTGCTGGCATGGCGTGTTAGTGGGCACTGCTTATCTCAGATTTCAGTCAGCAGGATCTGCTTAAAACAGACCACGTTGCACAAAGACATAGCACATCTAAAGCCTTAACAGGATCATTTCAAATGTATGTGCTTGTAGCTGGAGATGCCTTTAGACTGAATTTTGACCTTTGTCTCTTTTTCTCTGTTAGGTTTCTATTTTATTTGTTTGTTCAGGAGACCACCCTGATTCTGAACTCTGTGTTTGTGTGTGTGTACAGGAGAGACAGAGGCTAGAGACCATTCTGAGCCTGTGTGCCGAGTATAATAAAGGGGACCCTGTAGTAGACATGGAGACAGAGAGGGCAGGTCAGTTCCCTGGGACAGAGGGCCAGCAACCTGGCCCCGACCTGGTGGGTGTGTCAGTCCAGCGCTCACATGCTCACACACATCGACTGGCAGAGTGTGATGACGAGAATCAGAAAGAGGAATGTAGCAGCACTGAGAGCCAGCACCAGGAGGTAAGACACTTCCACTCTTTCCAGTACATATATAAACATATGCACAACCATTCAGGCAAGCAAGAACTCATAGACTCCTATTTAAAGTTTTTCACTCCTATACCTGAAACTCACAGAAACCCACAGAGCAGTGACTCAGTTATTCAAGCAGTTTTTTTTTTTTAGTTTGTATAGTACCTGTAAAACTTTTGTTCTATCTGTATCTTTCTGTCTTTCTTACAATCTATCTCACACACCCCCTCAGCATGAGGACACTGCCGGAATGGGGCAGCAGGAGCTGGGTTATCTAATGGACGAACGGGTCAGGATTCTGGCTCGAGTAGAGGAGCTAAAAGCTCGGGTCACTGAGCTGGAGCAGCAGCTACAGGATTCTAGACAAGAGGTCAGACTTCCACTACACCTCTCAATAATACTGTAAATTTTGTGCAGGTTCAAGAGTACTAGAAGAGCTATTATATGATTAGGCACGTTTCCAGCACAGGAACCTTTTCATGAACTTATGAACATAAAGCTTAATGCTGGGGAATTTTTTTTTTTGGCTTATGCTTAAGATGAGGTCCACCTCTATGGAGCAGGAACCACATGGGTGGAGCTTTGCTGTCTTAAAAACTGTGTGATGCTTTCTAACTTAAGATCATCACAAAGGCCCAAAGTGTGAAAAGCACACTTTAACAAAAAAAAATCCACTTCCTACATTTTTGCTGTATTATTGTACAGTTTATGCTAAAATGTCACATCTTGCAGTTTTGCAGTTCATTTTAATGTTATTGGAACTATGTAGTTCTTTTTTAGTGCTTTATCTTTATTTCCTTGAAAGGTTCCTGTGCCTTGGTGGAAACGAGTCTAAACAAAAAGAAAAAAAATACATATTTTAATTGTGTAATAGATTTTTTTTTTAGCTAATTGGAGAAACAATATATGTACATAGTCATTCACAGTGTTGAATATTTACAATAAACTAAAAATGTAATTGACTTGAAATAAGATCATCATGTTCGCTGCATTCGTTAAATCTGCAGGCTGAGATGGAGCGGGCATTGCTGCAGGGGGAGAGGAGAGCTGAGTTAGATCAAGTGGAGGCAGAGTTAGAGATTATCAATCAGATTCAGCTCAAACTGAGCGAAGTGGAGAAAAATATTCAGAGGGAGAAAGAAAAGGTAAACACATATATACACACACACAAAAGGAACGGTTTGCATAATTGAATTAATGGCATTCTTTTGCACCTAGAAGCATTTTGCTTTCAGCAAGGAGGAGCAAATTTGCCTCTCTTTGTTTCCTGCATTTTTCTCTTGGTAGCTGTTTGTGGAAGCTCTTTACTAACTTATTTCTAACATTTAACAACCAATCTCTTTACACATTCTGTAACTGGGATTGTCTGTAGTTGTGATGTGACTGGTGTTGGTAATTTAAAAATTCTTGTAAATTTATAACAAAATAGAACTGATTCTATTGTATCACTGCATGATCCAAGCTATTTTATTATGAAGCATCACAAGGATATCACTTGTGTAAGTAGAGATGCAGAAAAAACTCGGCCAAGCTGCTTTTGAGCAGGGTTATTTTATTTTTTGTGTGTCTTCCTCTCCTGTGTCCCTGGTATGCTCTGTGTGTGCACATGCTTGTGTGTATTTGTGTGTATATGTATGTGTGCATATGTTTATTGTTTCATAGGGGAGGGCTAATGTCTCGGCCGAGCGTGACGTCCTGGCCAGGTTGAGGGATGGGTACAGTGAGCTCAAGAGCCAACTTCACAAATGCCCCGAGTCTCTGAGGGAGCACTTACAGGAACAGCTTGCCAGGGTCAGTCTCCTCTCCTACTGAGCTATGGAGCATCAAAAACACAAAAGCAAGGACAAACGTTCAGCTAAAATAAAAGAAAAGGAGAGCCAAGGCAATAATGAACAAACTGAACGAGTAGGGAGCACAAAAAACAACAACAACAACAAAAAAAGATAACTACTTAGAGGACACTGCGACGGGTTTGTTTACACTGAGTGCATTTGCATGTACAAAATAATCTGATAACTGCAGAAAATCAGATTTTGCCGACACATATACATGCAGTTCAGTAATGTGATAATAATAAAACTCCGGGTCTAGAGTCAGCTGCTAATCGGATTTCTTTTAGTAGCATCGCTACAAGTTGCAAAGCTAGCAGTTTAATTAAATTTCCCCATAGAAAGCTGGAAGGCACTTTTTGAATCAAGTAGCTTGTAAGTAGATTTTATCGACCGAGCAACGGAATGGTATTGATAAACTTTACATCGTTTCATTTTGTTCACATCCGCAATATATTTGTAATCCATTACGTAGAGTATTTATTGTCGATTGGTTAGAAACACAGCTGACTCTAAGGTAAAATCATATTTTCACTGGTAAATATTTATTTGCATATAATGCTGTACTTTTTTCCAAGTACTCTACCCAGAGAGGAAGACAAGCTTTTTTTCCTGGTTGTGTTTGTATATATGCTCAGATTTCTTGAAATCTAATAACAGTTTTTTTTTTTTTTTATTGTGGTATGCTGGTTACATGAGTACTTGAAATATCTGATGCACAAATCAGAAAATAATCTGATTATTAGTGTTCATGAAAAGATAACTAGGGCGATCAAATGACAGGCAGTTTACCATACAGTTGTGATTTGTAATTGATTTGTTTAACCGCTAAATGTTATTGATTATATTTAATACATAAAATACAGACTTCATATATCTTAGCACTGTATTGTGTGAACACCTTCAGAGTATGTTGGCTGGTTTCTCCTTTACACTTTCTCTGGTTGTGTTTATTTTTTTGTAGAATTCACTGTTTGAATAAGAAAGCGTTTGGCCCATGTGTTTTTTTTCTACTCTTGTTGGAAGGTCTTTGCATGTTGTTCTTTTATTGCCTGTTTTTCATATGCTAACAAATTCAGCTGCTTGCTTGCTTTGCATGTTTTAACTGAAACATCTCACTAATTCACTGATACTACATAGGATATAAAGAATCACATCTATTTTCTTCTTCAATCCCAACAATTTATTATGAACAATGTTTTGTATCAGGTGGAGTTTTTTTTAAATGTATAGAACAGAAAAATTCACAGCAGAGTCACTAAGGCATTTGTGTTCATCTGTCTATTTTTCATGTCCACCTGTTTGTCTGTCTCTGTGTCCACGTCTCTGCTCCGTCTCCATTCTGTCTGCAGAAGGCCGAGGCTCTGGAGTCTGGCTCAAAGCGCTTCGAGGACCTGGAGTTCCGCCAGCTGGAACGTGAGAGCAGTCTGGAGGAGGAGAAGGAGACAGTCACCCGGCAGCTGCTCCAGGAGAAGGCGGAGTACCAACACAGCGTGGCCAAGAGGAAGGTATGATCATAGTTATAAGGACAATTTTAATGGCTCTTACATCACGTGTCTGTGGGGGGATGAAACACATCACTGCTGAGATTGTAAGAAGTGGGATTATAACAAATGTGGGACGTAAAACTGCATTTCTCTTATTCCTCAAGGAGAAAATGGCTGCCCTTGAGATTCAGGCCAATCAGCTAGGCATGCAGGCAGCTAAGGACTGTGAGCGGATGGCTAAAGACCGAACCCTGGCCCTGCAAATGGTGCATAAGGTTAGTTCAATATATTGATGGGCATAATTAACTGACTAATTGAGTTCTAATTGTGTAACCACCCAATCAATTAGAGAAATACTACTTTGAAGGAAACAGACCTGTAGGTTTTTCCACTACAGTCTTAATCCACAGATATACTCAACACAAATACATATTCATACGAATATAAGAGAGACTATCATTTGGACTCCACTTTTAGCCAGGCAGTATTTAGCCTGCCACCACATGCCTTAAATTATGTTTTATTGTGCTGATATTATGCAGTTTATTAGGTCTAGTGATTAGAATGAACAGATTGAACTGGAAGGTTTCTGAAATTCAGTCTCACTGAGTGTTTTTTAACACTTGATCTCAGAAATAGTCCACCTAAGAAATCGAGGAAATATTGAGTTAAATAGCAGCAATAAGAAAACATTAATCGAGACTAATGAATAAAGGCAATTTTATAAAACAGATATATATATATATATAAAAATAAAAAACTAAAAATATAAACAAAACATTCAAATTTATCTTGCCTCTTTGTGATGTTTAGTTTTTACCTTCTATGGTTCATGCAATATAAACCTAGCTGTGGCATTATAACATTTTAAACTTGTTACTATTCAACTGCATTCAAATACTATGTTTATTTAGTCACATACCACGTAACTGTAAATATTATGCTTCTTGAATCTCGTTGTAATGTACTCATTTTATATGACTCACATAGGAGAAGGAGAGACTGGCTACCCTGGAAAAGAGATACCAGAGTCTGACTGGAGGGAAGACTTTCCCCAATTCCTCTAACACCATGCAGGAGGTAAGCACACAAGACCGGCACCAGCAGAATTCTCAGCCAGGCCACGATGCTTTAGTGTTGTCTGATACTATCAGGCCTCTGTCACTCTTCACTGCCATTGATCTGACAGGCTCTTCTTTGTAGACTATCTAGAAAGACTTGTTTTCTTCTTGAACATCATTAATATTCATGGGTTGATGTTGGTAGCTCAGAACTTTGTGCTGGGTGTTGAAATATCCACCCGTATTTTTGGCATACTGTAAGATACTACTAATATCTATCGGATCTGCTTCACTGTCTCTGGCAGTGATGTAAAAATTTAATCTAAGCTCTTGCTACAGGCGATAAGCTCCATTGCAGTGCCACGCTGTTTGTCTATTAAATATGTAAAAGCAACAAGGGAGGGGAGTTACACAGCACAGCAGCTCTGAGAAGCTTAATGGTGATTTTATTTGTTTAAAAATGACCCCTGTAGTTCATTCCGACAACTGATATTCAAAACAGGACGTTCTGCATATCAGTGAATCTGACCTGTCCAATGAAGTCCTTATCCAGCATCCCCCACTACCTGCTCCCTGCATCCAAAGCTCCACCTCTCATTCTTGCCCCATCAGGCCTCAGGAGGTAAATGAGTGGCATGCTGGTGTTTGGTGGTCATCAGGACTGTTTCAGGAGTCTTGTACCTGACATAAGTGAATGCTTATTTTTAAAGAAGTGTAACTATTTAGCCATAATGCAATACCAAAAAAATTACAAAATATAAATAGCTTGAGAAATATTAACAGCATGGTGCTCTACTAGAGTAATAACCATGTAGCCATGATGATTTAACACTGTGATTACTCTTTAACAAAATACATAAAATGTTATGCGTAACATTAACACATTGTTGAAGGTGCATGTTACTCAGTAGACAGCCTTGTCTGCCTGTACCTATGTAGAACTGTGCACTGCAAAGGTAGTTGAATACCTATAGGTCAGTGTGAGGTGAGACCGAGGTGTGTGCTGTGATTGCGGTTTTCGTTTCTGCATGGTGGAAGTCGAGAGACTAAGCAGCTCATCATTACTTAATTACAATCAGACTCTAGGAGTGTTTTCATAGTGTACTCTCACCGGCCACTTTAATAAGAACACCTGTACCTTAACACCTTCTTATTCATGCAATTATTGAACAAGCCAATCATGTGGCAACAGCAGAATGCATTTAATCATATGCACATGCCAGAAAGCTTTCAGTTCATTTTCACATCAGACATCAGAATTGGCAAAGTGATCTGAGTAACTTTGTGGCATGGCTGGTTGGTGCCAGATGGGCTGATATGAGTATTTCAAAAACTGCAGGTAATTGGGATTTTCATGCACAGTCGCTGTAGTCTCTAGGGTTTACACAAAATTGTGCAAAAATCAAAAAGCATCTAGTGATCAGCAGTTTTGCAAGAGACAATGCAGGACAATTAACAGAATAGTTTGTGCTGCCAAAAAGGACCACAGTAAGTCAAATAACCAATCTTTACAACCATGATGAATTGAAAAGCAACTCAGTGTCAAAAACATAGGCTGGCAGTGGAAGACCACATCAGGTTCTATCAGTACTATAAGTCCAGATTAATCTAATGCTGCAACTGCATGAATGCATAGCAGTAAAGGTGTTGGAATGTTATGGGCAGGTGACCTACAGACATTTGGGTTTGAGATTAAAGGATGAAAATTCAATAATAAATTAGAATTCGAGTTTTCATTTTTTTTTTCTTTACATTTATATTTATGTATGTTAAAGAACTTGGCACCTTTTGTTAGAACCCACACATTTTTCAAGTGATCAGAAATATTGGACTGTGTAACTGACAGGTTAATTCTTGATGCCCAGGTTTGCCCTATTAGATTGATTGTTTAAATAATGAATGGTTCTGGATATCTACTCTTGAGCCGTGAGTTTCACCAGTGAAGACTGCATTCGTTAAAAATGTTAATCATCTCACGTTATTCTTTTGATCTCAAACATGACTGTCTTCAGTCTATAAGAAAAATGAAAGAAGTGGCCTTCCTGTTCCAATACATTTCAGAGAATACGGTATGTGCATGTGTGTGGGAGTGAGTATGCAATGATGTGTTACGGATCTGGACTGTTATTTGTATATTTGCTGTAACAGTATGTACAGGTTGAGGTGCGAGTTGGGGCCTTTTTGATTTGTGTGTATTCAGGAGTACCTGAGACTTTCAGATGTATTTAAGATGTACGGTAGTGGTTGTGTCCCAACTCAAGCCACCTCTTTTGCCCCTACCACTTCCTGCCTTTCTCTTGCTGTAACACCAGATACCCCTCGCGAGGTATGAACGTACAGCTCACTTTCTCTGTATCCATTCTTTCTATGTGCCCTTTGACTCTTCTCCCATTCTCTTTCTTTTGCTTCTTTCTTATGACTCCATGTATTGCCGTGTCTTTTACCATTGCTATTTCTTCTAGTTCTTGCTCATGTCTATTAATAGAATGTAGATCAAACAGCAAGCTCATTTCATATTTCTAAACATAGATCGCTTCTGTGTCTTTCTGCTTTTTAACGCCTTCATCACATTCTCTCCTCTGTCTGTGTACGTGTACTCGATGCTTTGATGGGGTAAAGGATTATGTGACAGTTAGTCAGTTGAACCAGCTCTTCGGGATGCACAAGGTTGATCCCTACACAACGGCTCCTGTCCAATCATTCCAAGATATAGTAGCTGACCCTGTCCTCTCTAGCCACACGTCACAGTCTCACCCTTCCCAGTCTCTTTCAGCTGAGGTGTGTGTTCCACATGGTTTCCTTTCTAGTATTCTAAATATAAGTACTAAATCATATGGAGAAAAGTGGTACTGTCTTTTTAAGGCTGATATATTGCTGTGCATGGAAATGATTTGGGATCTGGATAAGGCTGCATGTATTCTATCATACTTCTTTCATCTCCCCTTGCCTCTTCTCCTATCATCTCTGCTGCTTTTTTTTTCTTGCGTTGCTTGCAATACCTAGGCTGAGAGGAACAAGCCTCTGGTGCCCAGGCTGGATTTAGAGCGCTGGTACCAAGACATCATGGCAGTTGGGGATACTAGCCATGCTTGTCCTCCCCCTCTTCCAGCTAAGTCTTTCTCCACACGCAGAAACATGCAGGTAACCTTCATTATCCCGCCTGAACTCCCAGTGTCTTCGTGGTATTCCTCTACTCACACGCTCTGTCGTTGTCCATGGATCATCCACTAACATTAGCCGGTGTTATTTAGAGTGGTTTCTTAGAAAATCTGACATTTGTGTCTGTATGTTGTGCTGGCACATAGCCGGAGATGTCTGACTGTCTGTGTTTACATACAAAGATTTGTCAAACCAAATGAATTTTCTGTTGCTTCATATCTGTTTATTAAGTCTTTGCTTGCCAATTGGAGCAAGATATTAACCACATTTCCTTACAAAAACATCAATTCTGCTTAGAAAGGTTACTTCAGTTACCCTCCCTTACACTCTTCTTTTTAAATAAAATATTTTACGGTACACATTATGATGTTTGTTTGTTTTAACAAAGTATTGAACAGATTATTATACCAGAAATGTCATTTGGATTGACCTCATTTGTTTACTCCTCTGGCTTCATGTCGGTGTCTATGTAAATGTTTTTCATTCCAGTTAAGCTATCAGTTGAATTATTAATTGATTATCAGGCTGCACAGTGACCTACTCTACTCTGTGTTCTCAGATGTACAGGTGTATGCAGGATGGAGCAAATGGTACGTCCACACAACCCAACGCTGGAATTGCAGGCAGAAACACTCCAACCAAGGTAATGCACACACACACTGCCTGCAGCAATATAAAGAGATATGTAAATCATTGGACGGTTACACAGTGAGGGTACTCCAGCTGTCTGTATTGTGAATGATGACTATGAGGTTTAAGTTCAGAGTTTTCAGCCACAGTTTTAAAATCTTCTCATTTAAAGATGTCAAGTGATGTATGATTTATTGGTTTTCCCAAACAGTGATTGATAGTAAAGCAATTATTGTCAAATTCTAAAACAATTTTACATTTACATGCGGGGAACTGTATCTAAAGGGCATGGACTCCTATCTATCTATCTATCTATCTATCTATCTATCTATCTATCTATCTATCTATATATATATATATATATATATATATATATATATATATATATATATATATATATATATATATAAAATCACACATGCTCATAGTTTTGAGTTAGAAGTTCATTTATGTAGAAACCATTCTGTTTTCTGATCAAACAAAATCTCAGCATTTCTGCTGTCCCAATATTATTGTGAAATAACCTGTAGATTATTATTTAATCTTTATATCATGAACAAAATGTTTATTTAAGTGCCACATTATACTTTAACCTTTAATATTTATCTTTAAACGTTAATCTTAACTGATATTTTTTATTTCATCACACGTTCAAATGTGCTGGAATTTACATTTGTCTTTATTCAGTTCTAGACCGTTCTGCATAAACTTTAATGCTATTAACTCTATTTTGCTTTGGATTCAGCTTTTCATAATTTCTTTTGCAGTGTTAGCATTACAGCTGCTGTCTGATCAACCGTGCTTCTGTAGATGTTTCTCCTTCAATTTGATATGTAGTATTCTGCGTGTAGTGTTTGATCTGTAGTCTCTGATATGTAGTATTCTACCACATTGTTGTCTCACTTTTAGAGCCTTCCAGATCTGTCAGCCTCTAATCTGGATACAGAGTCCAAGAAACTGGCTCTTGAGGGCAAAGGTAAACCAGCTTTCCAATGGCATTAACATGTTTCCGAATACCATATTAACTGCTTATGCTGGACCGGTCTATCCATTGTCAACAACTCCACCTCTTAAAGGTGAAGCATAGTTTTTAAGACTTGAAAAGAATTGATTTAGGACAAAACGTCTGAGGCTTGTAGGGTCTTGTCTTGGTATCTGCTACCTTGGAGCAAATCTTTTTATATTTTAACAGCATTCATAAAGGCTCTAGGGCAAGAGGCATCAACTGCCAGATTGTAGTCTGGATGTGTAACCAGCAAAGAATTTCAGTAGATCATCTATGGTACAATTATATGTGTTTAGGTTAAATTAATTAGCTGAAGGCAGCTCCTCAACACATCACACATCATAGTGACAACAAAAAATGCAATGTTTACAGTCAATTGGGCTTAGAAATACCATAATGTTTAAGCTATAAAGGGTTACTGTTTTGTCCTGTCAGATTATCTGGACCTTTGTAAGCAAGGAATTGTATATGACTGGACCTTTTTTCTATTGTCATTCTCTTACCATTTTTCACATTTGTTTTTTTATGCATTTGCCTAGGGCTCCAAACATGTGATGACTCCAGATTTTTCACCACTGAACTTAAAGCAAGGCTCGAAACAGACCCGCAATGCCATTGGGGGGTGCCGCAGGGCTCTCACTCCCAGTTAAATGGCCCATTCCCTGCTCCAGCAGCCCCAATGGTGCACCATTCCATCCTGCACCATCAAGCACCCCCTGCAGGTGGCCAAGCATATGACACACTCAGTTTGGAGAGTTCTGACAGCTTGGAGACCAGCGTATCCACTGGAAACAACTCCACCTGTTCACCTGAAAGGTGAGAGAGGGGTGACAGAGGGGGCGCTTTAGTTATTTGAAAACATTGGTTTGGTCCAAAACACCTGAACCTTGTAGGGGAGTCTGGTGGTATAGTTTTTCAGGTAAAAAACTTTTTTAAAAGACATTTTTAACAATTCTGAGATCACCATTAATGACTGAGCTCGACCCTGATCACATTTTCTTCATTAATAAAGAACATTGTGGGTGGTTAAGGTGGAACATACAGTGCCTTGCAAAAGTATAGCAAAATCATCTAGATTACAAAAGACTCACAGAATGTTCCAGCCAGTATTTCTATTGCAGGATAATATGCTCTTAAAGTACATTTTTAAAGTCCAAAATCATTATTTGTCAGAAGATCTTTGTGGGAGAACCTTTATATCTGTCAGGGAAGTTCCTACAAGCTTTGTGCAATGTTTGGGAATGGATTTCTCTATTCTTACTGTCAGATTTTCTCCTCCGGTTCACCTTTTTGTTTTCAATCACTTCTGCGTTGCTTTGGTCTTATGTTTGGGAACATTGTCCTCCTGAAAGGTGAAGAATCTAGCAAGCTTTAGATTTTTTAGAGGACTGCAGCAGGTAATGTCCCCCTGTATTTTTCTACATCCATTCTCCTTTCAATTGTGACAAGAAGGCCAGCTTCTGAGGATCATAAGCATCCCTCAGTGCATCATGATGCTATCACCATATTTTACTGTAGGGATGGTGTTAATTGAGGTATGGCCTGTGTTAGCTTTGGACCTAACATAGCACTTTGAAACCTTCACTCCACTGTACTCTTCAACGCCCGTTAGAGTTACTGTTAGCCTCTCAGTGGCTTCCCTCACCAGTCTCAGTTTTGGAGTTTTTAGGGATTACCTTGTTTAAGTTAGAAATTGAGTGGACATGATTCTGCTTCCACTTGCTCACTTTTGATCAGACAGTGGTATGCACAAAATATAACCTCTTAGTGTAGGATTTTTATTTCCTATTCCTAAATGATCAAATTCTATGAGATTATCATTAGCTTGTTATAAAGTCTTTATTTTAAATTAATTTTCTTCAGACTGACATGAGGTAGGTTTTGCCCTATTTTCCTTGAAATACTTGCTGACCATTCATTAATTAAATTTAATCAAACATTTTCCTGTATGAGAAAATAAAATGCAATAAAGGTACTGACAGGAAGAACATGTGTATTTATTATTTTTTATTCAGACAAATCAGATGAATTGGAGGTTGAGTACTTTTCAACCCCACTGTTTGCCAAATATCCTATTTCTAACTCTTAATAGGCCACAGATCTAATATGTCATTTTTGTGTATAGGATGAGAAACTCCACAACATATTAAAGGCATAAACACCGGTGCAGTAAATTGTCTTCCACTGATCCTGTTTTTTTTTGTTTGTTTGTTACAATATAATAATCTTCTTTATAAAACACATTCACATTTACATGAGGGAAATAGATTCCCTGTGTTTATAGTCACTTTTTAGTCAGTTACTTATTTATTTAGTTTTCAGAACTCTTTATTCATGCAAGCATGTGAAAACAACTCCAAATTCTGTGTGCAGCAATATTTTACCAGTGTTGCACTTAATCACCAGTGGTAAAAACTAACAGTCAACTCAAGTTTGATTCAGGTCAGGTCAGTTCACGGCCCCAAATGACTGGCCTTGCCAGTGCCCCTGAGAGACGGTCTCCATGGGAACCCTTGTCTGCCTCTGTTCCCCTGACAACGGGTCATCCTGCCCAATTTCCCCTTAAACATGTTTTTCTTTGCATTTCTCTCCTTGTACAAAGTTACTTGGCCTGTTGCCATGACAACCACCAACCATACAAGAGACAAGAGCTTGCTCACCTGTTCAGAGTTGGGTCGTGTCCCGAGGCAGAACAAGGGGAGCCTGCCATATTATGTATTCCCCTTAGAAAGGGGTGGGGGTTTGAGTATTTTGTCAGCCGGGAAGTATATTCACTTGATTGTGTCCTATTTTTCAATTCTAGAAGTGATGGACCTTGGGAAGGAATTTACTCGGTTTCTGGTCTATGTTTTTATGCCCTTTGATGTTTTAATATGTCAGAATTAGAGCTCCTGGGTCTCAACCTACAGTCAGAATATTTTTTTTCTTTCAAAATGGAAAAAAACTTACCTAAGGGCTTGTACATGGGTCAGCTGTCTGTTCCTAGAAGAATGAGTTGCAACAGGAAGAAATTGATTCAAACGGCCACTTTTGACTGTCAAGGATCTTTCCTAGTTGAGTGGGAAAAAAAAGTAACTGTGTAGTTTTCCGAACACTTGTGTCCAATTCCACAACCTCCAGTTGTGAGCTCTCATAGTAACAGAGCAAATGGATGTGTTTGTGTCTCAGTGGTAGCGGCCTGGCTGGGCTGAGGCTGGAGGAAATGGAGAAGATGCTGAAGGAGGCTCAACAGGAAAAAGCCAGATTGGTGGAGAGTCGTGTGAGTCCCATTAAACTTTAATTGTCTGTGAAATGTAATCTCTCTTATGAATTTCAAAACGGAGTGTCAACTCCCTTTGCTTCTGCGGTAGTGAAGATTCTTTTCGCACCTACAAAGAGACACTGACATGAAAGACGGGCTCTTAACAACTTCACCTAGAGTAATACACATATTGACATTCTCCTGTGAAATTATTTTTTCATACGTCCCTTGTAACCTCTCACTGTGGGCTTTTGCAAATGTATTTTTTTTTTTTCCTTCAGTCTGTTTCATCTTTTCACTATTAGTTCAATGCCCTTTTCTTTCTGTTTCTCTGTCTCCCTCTCGGTGTCTGTATCTCTCTCAGGAGAGAGAGGCGCAGGCACGAAGGCAGCTGCTGGAGGAGGAGAGGAAGAGGCGAGAGGAGGTGGAGAGGAGGCTGCAGGAAGAGACCGCACATCGGCAGAGATTAGTAGAGGAGGAGGTCAAGATGAGAGAAAAGCAAAGCTCGCAGGTCAGTGCAGGTTTATGAAGAAGTTAAACTTGAGAGAATACCAGCTGCTCGCAGATCAATGCCACTCTTGGAGCGCAGACTGCCAGTGAATCCTTTCAGACATAACATGTACTTTCAGTGTCTTGAGGTTAAGAAAATGTTTAAAGAGGCAGGTTTTCACATTGATCTCGGAGCCATCACAGCATTGGCCATATCAGGCAAATGTCAATTTAGAGGTTTTAAAGGGCCATAGGGCTTAGTGGAAAAATACTGTTCTGAGCTGAGGTGCCTCTAGCTCTGAGGTGAGTGTTCAAATCAAACATGTGTGAAAAGTGATTATGGGGTCATTCTGTGAATACTAGGGGGATAACATGAAGGTAAAAGTCAGATTGCAGTGGGAAGACTTTAAGGCACTTGAGAGGACAGACAGATGGTGTGAGGAAAGCAGAAAAAATAGTGCTAAAATTTCAAGAGGAAAAAGTAAAGGTGCACATATCTAAAGCAAGAGATTGGAGATGAAATGACAGTGGATTATACTGTGTTTACAAATATAATATAAGCTGTCCATACAATAATTATTTAGAAACACTATTCAGTAAGGTATTTTTAATTAAATTATAAAATAAATTATATTAATATAAATTAATTCTGTAAGAAAAACAAAGAGGTTAAAACATGTCTAAAATTATGTTTTACAAATTAAAGGATTTAAGTGGTCTTAGATTTTAAGCTTTTTAGGCTATACTTTAATTTTTATTTTGCCGTTTAATTTTTTTTTTTAGCAGCTCAATCTGTTTTGCAGACATTTGGCATCTCACACACACAATCATATACACTAGACAGTCTTGAAGTAGACACAGACAAAGAAATTATTCAATGATTTAGAAATAAATAAAAAAAGAGAAATTAATTTCAACCAAAAGCAGCAAAACATCATGATTGTATGCTGTAAAACATTTTTAAACATGGGTTAATAATATAAGCTCTTCAAAAATATTTTTTTCCATACCTGTACGTGAGGGTACATATTTATAAAGAGTACTTCGTATGTTTGTGACAATAATGTTAGCATAAAAAATTCTCACATATCTACTCTATATTTAAATCTAAACCCTGATTAGGCTCGTCCAATGACCCGCTACCTACCCATCCGAAAGGAGGAGTTCGACCTGCGCTCCCATGTCGAGTCCGCCGGTCACTGCATAGACACCTGTCCTTACGTCATCGTCTCTGAGAAAATGTGCAAAGGCCACCTGGTGAAGATGGGTGGCAAAATCAAATCATGGAAGAAGCGCTGGTTCGTCTTTGACCGTCTGAAGAGGACTTTCTCCTACTATGTCGGTATGTTTTAGTCATGGGGATAAAGTTCTTTTCTCTACCTTAACAGCATTAAACCAAGGTGAAAAGGCACTTGCACTATGGACAAAAGTAATGTTCTCTTGTTTTTTTTTTTGTTTCTTTTTGTTGCTAGGCTTCTCACTATATACATCATCTTTTTTTTTTCCACTGGCATGTCTCTCTCACTTTTAATGTCTTTCGTATACACACATGTAGCTCACGTGTGTAGCCTTTTCACCCTCTTACTCCCCATGTTAGTAGTAGTGATGATGATGATGATGAAATAATCTGCAACACTTTCTCCAGCCTTGTGTTTGAGAGAGATGGGGTGGGGGGGGGGATTAGATTTACCCCCGGCTTGTTCATGACTAACAACATGAGACTTGCAACTCTTCAAAAACAGAAAAATGCCCAGAACAAATGAGCCCCATTTAGTAAAGTATATTTGGTTAATTTTAAGGAAGCATAATTATAAAAAAATAAATGATGAAATAATAATATGCAGATGTTTTAACCAAAACTTTTGTACATCCACACAAGGATAAGGAAGCATATAACACACATTTATTTATTTATTTATTTATTTTATGTATTTATTTATTTATTCATTCCTGTGATAGAAAGAAATCACCTTTAGTTGCAGAGTTAAGTAAAATTACAGTTTATAGTGTGGTATTACAGCTCCATTAAAACCTGCTGAGGTGTTTTTTTTGTTTTTTTTTTAACTTTATATAGCATTTGGTGAAAACCTACTGTACATGCTGGGTTTTGTCCCTTGGGTGATGCTGACTTTGACAGATTTATGTCAGCAATGAATAAAACAGTTCCTCCCCCAAATGCAAAACACTACCTGTAATAAGAAATGCATAACTCTGTGGCCTCCAAAACCAAAACCGTCTGTTGTATTGCATTAAAACAAAAATGCTTATGTTTTATTCGAGGTATAAATAGAATTTCTTAATTGTTGAACAGTCATGTCAAAAAATAAATTTGAGGAGCAATAAATGGACTGCAGTATCAACATATTATCTTACCAGGTTAATTATATACTGTAGCTATTTCCAGCTTTTACTCACAGTCAGGTGAACTAATAAAAATATTGCAGGGATGATAATATATTGTTGAGTGGAAGGAGGAAGGAGCTAAATGTGTTTTTAAATGTAATACTCTCCTCTGCTTTCAGACAAGCATGAGACCAAGTTGAAAGGGGTCATCTACTTCCAGGCCATCGAGGAGGTTTATTACGACCACCTACGCAGTGCCACTAAGGTAAACAGAGTAATTCTTATTTTCCTACAGTATTTACACATTTTGGGGAAGGGAACATGCCACAACAACAGCCATCCAACACAATCCAGTACTCACTTTGTTCACAAGTTTAAAAAGCCATATTGTCAGAAAGATAATTTTCATACAACATTCACAAAAAGAGATCAGAGGCAGGCACACGTTCATTTCGTCATGCTTCATTTCTAGCTGCCCTGTCAGTTCTCCTCATCCTACACACGTTGTCTTTTTGTTCGGTTCTGACAGAGTCCGAATCCCTCCCTAACCTTCTGTGTGAAGACGCACGACCGGCTGTACTTCATGGTGGCCCCGTCCCCAGAGGCCATGCGAATATGGATGGATGTCATAGTAACAGGCGCTGAGGGCTACACACAGTTTATGACCTGAGGGAAAGCTGAGCGAACACTCAGCCGTGACAGCGTAAGACTGAGCGGGACTTGTCTAACAGGACGTCGGTTCTGTGGGAGGACTGAACTTTCCACTGATATCTGAACTTCAGACATGCTGCATCAGCCCACACCGACTGATGAGTATCATCCAGATCAGAAAAATTTTGTATGATTGCATATTTAACCAGAAGGGAACAGGGTTCTGTTCTGTCATGCAGATAACAAGGTGCTCAAAAACAAAGTGCTCAGTCACCAAGAAAGACTATTTTACAACTACATATTTTTAAAATATTCTATTATTTGTGTAATATAATATATTTCAGTACCACTTTGGGACTATCCATGGCAACAGTTCCATGCTATTATTTTCTTTTGCACACTTTTTGGATTAATTAAAAAAAAAAAAAAGGGAAAAAACAAATTGTACTTTTTTTTAATGCCAAATATTTAAAAACAGTTATGCTTTTTAAGGCCTGTTTAGAGGTTCATATGTTGACTTTTATCAATAACAGTGTTCATAGCACTCAAACTCTAATCATTTTTCCAAAGTATTTCCTGTACTGGGAAGGTGCATCAGCTCTGAGTCAGTTACACGTCCATACTGGTATAAGGTTATAGTGGAAAAAATGCTAGCTTAATATGAATATTAATAAGCATTTGGATTATGACGTTCTGTTTTAAGGAAATGTGTAGCACGCTTATTTTTTGTCCTCTGTGAAGTAAAAGATATTCGGACGCGAGTTATCATGTTATCAATATTCCTGGAGTTTGTCCAGATTAAAATTTACATTAGTTGATATTCATATTCTGTTAAAACTAAACATTAATACTTCTTGTTGTATTTCTGTTTTTGGCACAAAAACATGTCTGGTGGGGACCATTTTTATTTGCTCAACTGTTTGTTATTATACCATGAGACTTGCCAAAGGTTAACTTCATTAGTCAAGCATTTTATTCTGTCAACACAATAATGCACAGGTACAGTGATGTGATCCATGTGAGTGTACTGGTTGTGAGTGTGTGGCCATCTGTGCCTTGCAAAAAATATTCTCTCCTTTTTTTTTTAATGCAGTAGTACTCCACTATAATTTTTTTTTTTTTTTATAATGTTTTATTATTTATTTCAGGTTAAACATCTTGCAGGTATGTCACAATATTATAACACAAACGTGCATATAATATGCATACTAATATGCTATTATATAAGCCCAGCGCAACCTCATGAGCATTATATTTATACTTCTCACATAAACAATATATTAACAACAAGAAAAATATGTGTATATACAGTATATAGGCTATGTGTCCTATTTACACTCATGAATTGTAATGACAGAAGGTGTGTACCAGGCCTAAATAAAACGTGTAACAAAGCGTGTGAATTGCATCATGGTGTTCGTTATGTAGTCGAAATGGATAAATAATGTACATTTTTAATTTTTAATATTTAATGCAAAGATGTAATGCACCAGGATTTCACAGTTACAGGATTAATAAATGACCTGCTCTCGCGCGCTCATAAAAAATAAGGCTTCTGCACCTGTCCTAAAGTTAGCAAGCTTTCTGTCACTTTTTTCTTTTCTTTTAACAGAGTGAATAAGAAAGCCTGGAGACGATTCCAGTGACAGACTGGACACATTTGTACTGTTCACATCGTTAATTATTTAAAAAGAATGTGTAAAATACGACTATTGACAGCTTCGTTGCATTGAAACCTAGTCTTTGGCACGTGGCTGTAAAATGCATGCATGACAACCAGATGTGACAAAGAGCAGCTCAAATTTTGACAAAATAAAATGATTTTACGTCCTCTGGCCTTAAGGTTTATTCATATCACAGACGTAGGAAATGTCAAAGCAGAAAACAGCCCATGGGGGGAAAAACCCCTGCAAATTTCGTTACACCTTTTATGTTTATGTGACTCATAACAGTCACATAACTACAAAACATCGCCTTTTTTATAGCCTTATTTTCCATTACTGAACTCGGGGTGTGTTTATGAGTCTGTCCAGCAGAGAGCGCTGTTTTCCTGTTTGTCCGCTTCGAAACGCAGTTGTTTTCTTCACTGCTCTTGCGCTCGGTCATTAAAAAAAACAACAGTTAACATACAAAATGTCGTCAGGGTTCTAGCAAGATCATTTGTGTGCCCTCAGAGACTTAGCAATTAACTTATCACTGTTACAGTGTCATCTGGTTGTGAAGTTCCGGAGCCCAATGTCAGAGCTTCTCATCTTTACCAAAAGAAAATAACAACAAAGTCAGACAGTCATTCCAGTCTCTCTCTCTCTCTCTCTCTCTCTCTCTCTCTCACATGAATTCCTTACAATTGGAGAGGAAATGTCCGCCTCACTACGGTGTTCATATATCTCTGCCATTTTAACCTTAATTACTTCACAAAAGAAAATACAGTGGCCTTAAATCCTGATCCTTAAAAACACTCATGTATTTACAGTAATTTCAATGCAGTAATTTCTTATCATCTTCAGTATAGATTCACCTAATAGTGTTTGGACTTATGCCCCTCAATATATGAAATGACTAACCATTTGAGCTAAATTACAGATCAGTGATGGCTAGCTGTAATGTTAGAAGGGAGGGCTGAACTTAATATCTATCAATAGCTCAACAATGAACCAATTAGTGGTGAGCAAGGAATAATTCCACAAGGTCTCTTTTTCGATGCCATAAGAATAGTACAGGGAAAACCATTACTCACACATATGCACGCACGCCTGCACACACAAGCATGTGTTTCAAGTCCATTCATGCCACGTTTTGTTTCCCCTGAATGGTAAATAAACCCATGTAACGATTTCATTTCAACAAAACAAAAAGCCCATACATTTCTGCAATCTGTCCTTTTGTGTAAGTTGAAATTTGGATAATCTGTGCTTTAGTCTGTCTACTTTTTGTTTCTCTTCCAGAGGCATTCTGAGAGGAAAAAGTGTTGACAGAGTAAATAATACACCTTATACGTGTTCATTACACCTGCAACTGTATTTCAGGTGTACAGTCTCAATCATCGCTGGTGAAGTGTTACAGATGTGTCAGCAAAATGGATTAAAAATATCAGCCCAAATTGAGCTCTGTGTAAACACGTGAGACAGCACAGTCTGCATGGATCTACAGTCCGGGCTAGAAAGAAATCAGCCCCAGTGTTGCTTCTTCATACCATTCTGTGTTGTTGTGCTTGATTCCAAATAAAAATGAAATAATCCACTTTAAGACATAGCAAGTAATCTGATGTGGTTACCAGAGAATGAATTCTTATACACTGAGATCATTTCTTTTTAGCCCATTTATACCTGCTGAAGATTAAAGATTTATGATTATAGTAGGAACCCCTGTGTTTGATCAGGCAAACATATGGAAAAATTCATGTTTCAAGCATATCATGTACTATATACTGTATAGTTTTGTTATTTTTTAGCATGTGAAGTGAGCAATCTATTTGTTGACCAGTCAAAACAATACTTGGTGGATTAGATCTACTGATAGGGAGTGTCTTTGTATCATGGGAATTAATCTTGCTGATGCTTACATATAAGTAGTTGAACTCATCATATCATTCATTTAGAGTGGTGAACTTTTACCACTTTCCCTATACACTCTATTTTCCATCAGTGAAATACTAGTTGCCTCACACTCCTGACTTTGATCCTTTACACGGCTGAGCAACCCACAGCCTGTCTAGTCCTTGGTTCCGTGATAGTTTTCTTTTGTAATGCATTTCTACCTACAGTCTGCCAAATCTGTCTGATGTCAAAAAAGAGATATATTTTCTAGCATTCTATCTTCGTCTTTCACTTTGCTGAGCTCACTGAGGCTTTTTTAATGACATCTCATAGTTATTCTTAGCATTCCTAAATTTTGGCTGCTTCCCTGGCTGACAGATTACAATTTTAGATCTTGAAACTAAAAAAAAAAAAAAGGCTGGAAAAGCATAAGGCTACAATTAAGACGTGTCTGAAAATTGGAATCAGAACATAAGCACTAGAGCAAAACAAATACTACGAAGATATTCCAAATGGTTGAAAATTCCAAGGTCAACTTCCTTCCTTTGCTGTTTCTGGCTTACTGGGTTAGTGTTAAAGCAGATGATTTGATTATTTATGTAACTAATATGTAACCAAATATGTAACTTGATTGAACTTTTTGGATTTTTTTCCCCAGAATTTCTAGTTTTTGCCATAATGCACCTAATAAAAACAACTGTAAAAGATTTTTTTCGAATTAGTCTGGATAATTATGTGGCACTAGGCCTACCCAGTGAGTCACATCCCAGCCGCAAGGGAACACCTCGAAATCTCATGATGGAAATGACATGACAGTTGCTGAGCCGCTGAAGATCAACTTGACATTGGTAGCCACATGGGAGTCAATCTGCCCAACTTTGATGTCTTTAAGTAACTGACACTCCTGTTGGTGTGAAGCACGGCTTTGTACATGTATATGCAGCCAAACACCTGGCAGACACAAAGGTAGGCAAACACACATAAGCATAATACAAGCCCAGCAGGTATTATATGTCTAAACAGCAGACAGAAAGACAGCCGTGCTCACCCATATGGTTTAGTACAAGCTATTGCATTAATAGTTGTACACCTAAACACTAGTTCATGTAGGAAAGACATATAAATGTACCCATTTAATAAGCTCTTGACTGTCTTCCTCTCTGCTTTGTGTAACATTATAATGTGAAACTAATGAGATCATTCCCAAACAAGTTTTAATGCTTTCTCTCAGGAACGGTGCGTTAAATCAGCGAAATGTCTTCATGCAAACTAGTCCTGCCTGCTTTCCATGCAACAGACGGCCTATTAGTTAATTAGCCATTATCATAAGCTTTAGTGTTTAAACAGACTAATTAGAGTCATGCGATCTGTTCCTGTTTTATTTGGACAAAAGGGCAGATAGACGTATAGTCTATTTTGTGGAATTTCCCTAGAAACACCAGTTGCGTAAATAAGAAGATGATATAAAAGAAATAGTGCAGAGATTTCTGTCAGCCTTCTCCCTCTTGGTCTTAACCACATTGTTATGGCTAGCCGTTTGATACAGTATCAAGTAATTTTCTCAAACTTCAAATGTTTTGATCGTATGTGCTAGGGAGTGAGAAAAGAGGGGGAAACGCACAGACAACAATGAATTCCGAGGCATGCGGTGATGAAATTGTGATGTAACCGCTACTAACATGTGCCATACATGAAGTTTGCGTGCTGCGTGCTGCGCGCGCGCTCCCTCGCCCCTTCCTCAACTTCCGCGTTGCGCGGGCGGAGAGGCCACTTGTGATTGGCCAGAACGAAAAAACAAACAAACAACCCCTGCGTAAAGATTTCCAATTGGGCTCTTGTCGACGTTTAGCCTTTCATTTGGACTATTTATCGCTCCTACAGCTATCTATACCCGAGGTCTCCTTTGGAGAAATGGAATTGTGTTCACGTTAAACGTGTGCATGAACATAAATCCCAAAGCCCGTTTGCGTAATAAGTGTAAGTGATGCATATGGGCAGCTGGGCTTCGGAGAGAGAGGGGGAAAAGGGAGAGAGAGATCCCATGATCTAAAGGGCGCGTTTAATTCGCACCTTCTAATTAATCAGCTGTGAAGTGTAGCAGGCCTGCGGGCGCTGTACAACCGTGGGTACATGTGCAGCATCAGCTATTGTTTCACGAGATTGTAAGTGGGGGAAAAACCTCAATGCACAATGACTGATGCATCCACAGCATGAACTTTAGAGTCGTCAGTGACTGAGGTACCCATGTGTGCATTGCTGACTTTCTCTCACGCTTTGCGCAAACAGGGCGCCCCGGCGGACCAATTAACGCGCGGCGAGATGGGAGAGTCAGCGCTTTCCTGGGAGAAGATCCCCGCACTTCAACAACCATTATTATCTCACTCCCGACCACGTTACGACCGCACTCGCGAAGATTGCATCAGGTCTGGCTTTTCTTTTTTACATCTCCGAGGCCGAAGAAGCGAATTATGAGAGGAATTACTGTATCACAGTATCTTCAGAAGCGCGCCGCTTTGATCCTGGAGACGGCGCGATGGAGAGAGAGCATGCTCATCCTGCCACCAGCAATCGGGTGTAAACAGAAGCACTGTCTCATCAAGCCTGAAAGACTGTCTGCAGCTAATGTCAAAAAATGTTAAACGTGCTTTTATAAGTCCATTATGTTATTTAGCAGTAGGCCTTTGCTTACACTCTTAGTAAAAAGGTGCCAAACTGCAGGTTTCCTTGTCGATTTAGAAATGCCTTCAAGGATACACCTTCTGAACCTTTTATTATGTGTTTTTTTATCTGTAAAAGTAATTTGAGGTACACCATATGCACCTTCCCAGCTAAAACATATGTACTCAAGAAACAAAAGATCCATTCTAGATGGTACAACACCCTAGCAACAAAAGAAAATACATGAAAATACAATACCCCACAACAAAGAAAGTACAGTCTGGTCCTTTATTTCTGAGAATCCCAAGTTCAATCTTGAGCTCGGGTTACTGTCTGTGCTGATCTACTCATGTTTGCCTTGTGATTGCATGGGTTTCCTCAGTGCTCTCTAGTTTTCTTCTACTTGGTTATGCTAAATTGCCCCACAGGTGTGAATATGTGTGTGAATATGTGTGTGCATGGTGCCTTGCCATCTCATCTGGGGTGAGTTGTGCCTAAGATGGTTGTGCCCAACCTTGACGAAGATAAAGTGGTTGCAAGCTACTGTATGAATAAATTTCTGAGAGTGTAGGGTGTCCAGACACCTCACAATTCTTAGGACAGTCTTGCGATAGAGTTTTGTGTTATGTATCCTAAAATATTCTCAAATATTGTTGAGTAGGCTAGACAGGTTCCCAAGCCTCATCCTGGTCTATCCCCTGTCTTGCATATTGTAGTGTTTTCCCTAACGCACCTGATTCAGCTAATCAGAGCCGAGTTTCCCCAAAGCATCACAACAAGATGATCATTAAATGGCCGAGTGAGCATCACATCAAGCACTTTCTCTACCAGTTAAGATGAACTTAACTTTCTGATCCTTTCTGAACCTCAGTTCAGCATATTAACAACATTTCGAGACCTGAGCTGAGAAAACATTAAAAAGTTCAGGATAGGAGGGGGACCTCCAGGACAAAGGATCTAATTCTGTGGTTTCTTCGATTTCTGCAGTATTTTAGATTTTCATTGCTGCTCAGAATATAATTTGTATACACTGGTGCACACAAAACACATGTACACACAACAGTCAGATTATCACTTTGAAATGTGGGTAACTGTGGTTTTTGCAATTTTACAATTTTATAATTTTACAAAGAGGTATTATAATTTTAGGTAAGAGACTTTTTTGAGTTTTGTGAATTGTTTACTGCTTTTTGTTGCCACCAGCGGGCATTGCATCTTGGATTTTCAAACTTTAGCTGTAACACCTGTTATATCTTAAGTCATCTTAAGTCGTTTCATCTTCAAATTAGCTTTTAATTTGTCTGTTGTTGTCTTCAGTATGTTGAAAAGAATGAGTGAGTAAGACTGATTAACCCTCTCTTGTTTAAGACAGATGTCAGATTATGATGTATATGAAACCAAAGTTATTAATACCTGAATTGGACAAAAATATTTCGGACATAGTTTAGATAGTTCATGGGATGTTACTGAGGATAAATAACTATGTGATGATGCATTATACAGGCCACAGGTACTTAATGCAGGTACCCCTGTGCATTTTAGTGTTTTCCCTGCTCTAACACACCTCATTAAACAAATCAGCTCAATATCTTGAGTTAAAATTGGTATATTAGAACAGGGAAAAGTGAAGGATAAAGTGTGCTCCAGGACCAGGGATTAGAGCCTGTGATATAAGCTATGTGTGTAGACTACTGTTGTCTGTTTAAAAGCATTAGCCTTGACTTTTATATGAACACAAGGTTGGCCTGATATAACTAACATTAATTAGAATATAATATGTAAACCATCATATTCATTGTAAACAAAGGCAGCTTACACTTATCAAAGTCTACTTGTTGCAACTGTGAACGTGGAGGGAAAACAAGACATTTTTTCAGGGAGTGACACTTCTCGGAGTTGAGAGGCAAAGCTGTTAGAAACACGGGCCGGGAGAGGGAGCAAATCCCATCGCAAATCCCATGGCAACAGCAACCAGAAAACAGGTCTAAAATAGGGGGCAGTGTTCGCTATTGCTATAGCAACAGGAAGACGTAGCTCCTTCAATCAGCTTTAGGATTTGCTGAGGCTGGAAAAACAAAGACTGATTCTTTGTTATTAAGCGCGATTAAAATGTTTAATAGGATGCAGACTTGATTTGACCCAACGACCCCAAAGGCACAGCTTGGGGCCATTCACTGAGAGGCAAAACATGTAACTAGTGTCAATTAAATGGTCTACTACAGTCCGTGTAAATTACAAACACTTCCAGTATCGAAATCGAGGCAAGAAAACCCGTAGTTTATTATTTTACCTGCACGCGTTAAAAATAAATAAATAAATAATAATACGCATGCGCAGTATGTATCGCCTAGGAAACGCTGTCCAGAGTCCTAACTTTCGGCATATTTCACGAGACTATTTCGGTGGTGACCGGTGACAGTTGCCTGTCCGGTGAGATGTTGATGCGTTTCCATCAACATTTTTGGGTCATTTTTTCATGTCGAAATATTTTCTAAATAAACAATATCATGACAGTATCATTCTGGATGATTGCATCGATACACGCTGAGTGACCCGCTTAAACAGGGCTAGAGACAAGCATCAAAGCATCTTTAATCTTTCAAGCATCTGGACCAGGACAAGTATCTTTACGCATTAAACCGTCTATAAAGCATGGTCCTTCTTGTCATCGAGCTTAAGTAAACTAAACGTAGTGGTTGATTTGAATGACCTAAAATCATGTCCTCATTACACATGAAACAGCAGTGCTACTATAAGCACACTGCTGTACGACTGAGAGTGAACTTGCGGGACAAATGGAACTAGAGAGAAAACAATGAAATCGAGTTCTTATCATGTTCTGAAAAAGTTGAGTCAAAGGAGTGTAAAACTTCCTCACTGATTTACTCTCGGGATGTTTACGTGGAACATGTGCACGGAGTGCGCTGAGGTAAAAAACCAGTTGGATGAAACGTCCCACTCGGGCCAACCAATCAGAGAAGCGCAGAGCAGGAGTTTAGCCAATGGCAGCGCGGTTGTTTCAGCAGACCTGGCCAATCGACACGCAGCTTGCAGCGCTGATGCAACTAAGCTGCAACAATAGCCTTGTATCTCCTGGGTAGCAAAAAGTGTTCTTCCTCGACGTAGCAAATTAAATAGTCCCGTTGAATCCATACATCGTCATTACGTCTCGTTTCTTTCTTGTTGGAAATCCATGCAACAACTGTATAACTACACGTCAATCTAGAAATGACGCCACTTCTGAACAGACTTCTGTGTTTTAACGTGTACGAGAGCACATATAAGACTGTTTAAGTATTTTTTTTACACTTATAGGGCATGCCTGGATACTTAAGCCCATATGATGTAGGCGTTGTTTACTATGGCGGAACGTCTGCGAGGGCTGTGCAGTCGGGGCGGAGGGATCTACAGGACCGGCACATGAGCGCATGACGCAGCCGGTTGCTAGGTGTGGATGACCTGATGATGATGCTTTCACTCAATTAAGCTTATTCTCAGTCATCAACTCCATCACAACAAAGCAAGAGCAGCTCCACTTCTGTTCTGGCCACTCCGAAGGAGACATGGCTTTTTGATTCAGCAATCGCGTCGACTCTTCACCAAGCGCCGTGCTTTGCTGTAGCAACGCACCCCAAACTCAAAAACATAATGGAGTAAGTGAAACTTGCTTGTTACTTTGCGGAGTTTATTTTAGGCTGTTTTCTTCTTCTTCTGCAGCTGCTGTAAAGGCACAGGGACTGCATAGTGTGGCTACTTTGTTCTCTCTTGTGTAGGTCCACATTGCTACAGTGCGAGGTTCAGATACAAATAAGGAGAAAGTTTTGGCTACTTTAAGTTACTTTGCCAGTTCATTCAACTGTTGCCACAATTTAATGGCGCTGTTCTGTAACTTTGTATAACAGATCATCTGGTTACTTGTCACTGCTGTGAGAATTTAACTTCTGCAAGCTAGTACGTAATAATAATAATGATGATGATGATGATGATGATGACAACCCATTGTAACACTTTGCTCTAGGTTGCTGGAGTTTGTGTCTGCTTGTGTTTTGTGTATACTCAGTAAAAGGGTTACGTGCACTTTGGACAGTTAAACAGTTATTGATCTCTGGATATGAGTTCTGCTTAGAAAAAGTCATAGACGAGAGGAAAACATTTCTAGGGCGCTATTGTATATGAGCTGTGGTCAGTTTACAGCTTATTATCCCTTAAACAATAACAGCTATTAACAGCGTCGGTAAAATAATCAAGAAGTGTAGAATGCTTCCTAGGAATGAACTTGAGTGTTGACAATGCATGTCATCCCCCCCCCTTAAAAATAAATCTGCTACCCTCATTTTAAAGTGACCTTGTTTGACGTAAATGTCCAGCTGTATGTGTATTAAAGTTTCTTGCTTGAGGCATACTGGCTTGAAAACAAAGGAAGAAGGAGTTAAGAGCATGCTAGAACAACTGACACCTTGCATTACGTCATTGCCTGCATCCCACGTGCACATCGTGTTTCTGGTCCTAGAATTCAGCGACTTGTGCATGGTTTTGTATTCCTGAGAGATTTCCTCTTGGCTCTGATGTCTATTCATGATCGTAATGATGCTGTGCTTTTGCATGACCACGTTTGTGCAGTTCCCAGACAGCAAGCTTGTGCTTTTGGTTCCTGGATCAGAATGTAAACACGGATGCATTATGGAGTGTGCTGGAGAGTGTTTTCATGCAGTGTTAGTAGAGCTTCTGATTTTATTCGTTAGTATGTTCATTAATACCAGGCTCTTGTGTTTGTGTCTGATTCTGGCTGATTGTATTACAGTAGAAACTTATGATTAATTGGTGATTACTGCAACTTATCTGTTAATGATGTTGATAATGTCATTTAAAGTAACTCTTTATGTATACGTGTTAGAGACAGAGAGAGAGAGAGAGCACTAGGTTTATTTGGCACAGATTGAGCATCTACTTGGTTCACTGGGATCTCAGCTGAGACTATTAAGTGGGCACAGGAGACTGAGATGGATGGAACAGGTCTAGCGGTAGCCTAAATTGGTCCCTTGACAATCACAGATGTTTCCTGAGTGATGCTGAAATGAAATGGGTCATTTACCTCATCAACGTCTAGTGTAATTGTGATGGATGTGTTTCTACAAGATGCAAAAATTGTCTACTGGTGTCATCAAAGGCTTTTTGTGTTTCGACAGCACTGTGATATTCGAAGAAGGAAAGCCCTTTCGAACAGGGGATTTCTCTTCATAATTTTCTCCAAGTTTATTACACAGAAGAAATCGGATGTGATTCCATCCCAGTCATCTGAAATTATGCGAAGTTTTTCGATAGTCCTCTCTGATCCATCTTCTCTCGTTTTTTTTAGGTTTCATAATGCGTACCCAGCCCTGTTTTCTGTGGCTCAACTCACTAACGACGCTATCGTGCACCACAAGCTCGGACAGTTAAATCGTAGAATCATCGGACAGAATGATGGCAATGTCAGCGCCCATATGGAAGGCTCTACTTGGATGCCCGGCAGACCCCCTCGCTCTCTCTCACCCACAGGCTAACCACAGCCAATTGGAGAGGCGCAGAGGGGAGGGGCCAGAGGAGAGCCAGCACTTAATTGGTGAGTTGCAGTGAGTACAGTTTTTTATTTTCCCAGTTTCAGGTGGGCACCGCACTGCAGCACATTTTCTCCTCCTTGAACAGTGAGTAAAACTACCAATGTGTGTCTGTTTTAAAATGTTTGTGGTGTACATTTGAACTGTTTTGAGATAAAATAATGCTATCGATTTTAATGCTTTGTATTTATGAACTCTATCGATCATGCGGTATCATTTTTAACAAAATCCTGAAATGAGAAACATTGAAAAGCGCACATGGTACTGTTATTTTTTTTTTTGTTGTTTTGTTTTTCTTGTTTCTTGTTTCTTGTAATCTGATTTTTTTTTTTTTTGTAA
This sequence comes from Hemibagrus wyckioides, assembly GCF_019097595.1. NCBI lineage: Eukaryota > Metazoa > Chordata > Actinopteri > Siluriformes > Bagridae > Hemibagrus > Hemibagrus wyckioides. Next base: position 12,183,279 of record NC_080737.1, on the reverse strand, counting down.
ATTATGCATTTGATTTACAGGTTTTGATTCTTTTCACTTTCCCAATAGGTGATGGTCTCAGTGACTGGATGACGGAAGAAGTGGATTTCTCCTCATACCTCCCAACCCCTCACTCCTCTCCCTCCCCCAATGCATCCCTTCCCCCTTCGCCCCTCCAGCATGACATCCAGGTGCCCTCTGATTTGGAGGTCATGACATCTCTGCTGCAGGAAGAGCTTGCTCAGCTGGAGGATTACTTCCTGTCTGACCCGCTCCCAGAGAAAGTCTCCAAACTGGGCAAATGCGACAAGGGGCAACCACCAGTGGGCCCCCCATCATACTACCAGTTGCCCTATGCATCATATTCTGCTTCTAGCCAATCAGAATCTAGCCCCCTACTTGTTACCCTAGCAACTGGGGAACTAGACCTGCTGAGCTTTTGTGGGGGTCCCATTGGCCGATCAAAGATGCCTAGACACACCCCTTACGGTTGCAGCCGTCCAAATGCCAATGTTTGCAGCCGCAAGAGAGTTTCCGATGGGGTGAAGGTGAGTGAAGGCTTTGAGAATGGCATCTGGAGTTCCAAAGGAAATACCTCAGGTAACTCAGCTGTTGCGCTCAATGGCAGCTACAGCTGTGTGGAGGATGAACGGGTGGTGGGCAAAGGGTATTGCTTGGGTAGCGCGGTGGAGATCCGAAGATGCGCCATTTTACCAAAAGAAGAAAAGAACTGCCGCTACTCAGATGAAGCCATCGGTATAAGCAAAGTTGTAAGCAGCAATTATGGCTTTGGTGGGTCCATTCAAGTCCCACACAAAAAAGAAGAGATGATGATGTATGGTGTCAGAGAAGTCAACATGAATGGAATGGATGGAACTGGAGAGATAGAGATGATGAGCGAAGGCAAAACAGCGATTGGCGATGTGGTCAAGGCTAACATACCCTGGAAGACCGAATCCAACGAAGGGTGCTATCTACAAGGAAGACCCCATGAAGAGGCCTACCACAACTTCCTAGGGTCCATCAACGAGCCAATAAAAGCAGAAGGTGTCGAGATGCATCGTCAACATAATGACTATCACTGCAACTTTCTGGATGGTCAAGGCCCTGACTGCTTGAACGGAGACAGACACGGACACGAAATGGGTGCTCATTGCCCCAGAGGTGTCTGTGCACTGAAGGAAGAGTCCTGCATTGTGAAACCAGACCTGGACGCCTCCCTAATGGAAAACAACCAAGGAGAACGCAAACAGAAGAAGAGAGATCAGAACAAGACTGCAGCTCACAGGTATAGTGTTTTCCAACCAGCAAGCAGTACCGTAAAATCATAGTGCTGTATGCTAGGTTTATGAGCAGGTATATATATGGTAGGTCTTGTATTATTACATGTTTTTTTTTAAATTTAGGATAGCCGGGCGTGTAGGTGTAGAACATAGCTAAATGACTAAATTTTCATAAATTTAAAAATAACCACTAGAGAGACAAATCTAGCCACACTTTCTGTGAGACTATAAATAAAAAAAAACAAACAAACAAACAGCGTGATCGTCAGTGATACCAATGTTTTTATAATTTGACCTTCTTCAACAGGTATCGGCAGAGGAAGAGAGCAGAGCTGGACTCATTGGAGGAGCAGCTTCATGGCCTGGAGGGAAGAAACCGAGAACTTCGGGACAAGGCCGAATCGGTGGAGCGAGAGATCCAGTACGTGAAAGACCTTCTGATCGAGGTGTACAAGGCCCGCAGTCAACGCCTAAAACAAGAGGCCAGCGCCTGAGCTGAACTTGGTAGCCTGACAATTGATGATTGTTCTGCAAGTAGAATTGATAGTGCTCTAATATGGATCGGAATTTAAGTTGGAATGATTTCTGATCGAATGTCTTTTTTTTTTTTCCTCTTGTTTTTGGATAGGGGCGGGAGGGTGTACTCTTGCACGTTATGTTAACCAATAATTTTACTTTTCGTTACAAACTGACAAGTCCATCAACAGCTGCAGCACAAACTTCCACTTTTTTTCAATTCCAACGCAAAGTCAAATAAATATGCACTGTGATTCTGTCATGGGTTCAATGACAGCTGGCTTTTGTGTGGGCCTCCTTTTTTGTTTTTTTCCTTCCAAGAATAGATAAAACGGGTCCTATTTTCATGTCCTTTTCGGAATTGATGTTAACACTGAACACACAATCAAATAAAGCACATTATTTTTTAGTTTACACAATGCTATAACTTAATATCATGACCTGCACCGATTTTTAATTTATTAGAACACAGAGAATTTTAATGGGTGTTTTTTTTTTGGTTTTTTTTTTTTTTTTGGTTGAAATTATTTATAAACAGTTTTAAGGTTTGTAGCACTTGGCAATAGCATAATTCTTCCATCAAAACTGAATAAGCACTAATATCAGTAAGCAATGTTTTTCCAAACCAATTGACTTTCAGGGGAATTAATCTTTTGAAAATGAATATTCCCTCAGGAATAACAGCCTGAATCTTCTTTTCATTACATCCCCAATATAGGTTAGTCCTGCAGCTCAGGTATGCTATCTATGTCCAAAGTCACGGAAGTATGTCAGTTTGTAACTTGATGCTGAAGATATGGCACTGCCTAATGTTATGTGTGTCGAGTTCATAATGTTTTAGTCTTGCATGCCTAAGATTTCATGGCTTTTTAATGCCTTTTGTTCTTTCTTTTGGTTTGAACGGGATGTTAAACATTTACAGCATATCTCTCTTGCTAACGACCTGTTATATATCCTCTTTGCTTAGTCATTTCATAGAACGAGTGGCATTTTTTGAGTTCACAAACTACTGTTTGGCCCAATGTCTCTGCTGTAATTGCGAAAACAATCAGGGTTTGTGATTTTATAAGGCTTGTTTGATCTGATTTAAAATGGTGTCCTAGTGGGTAGCACAACAACAACAAAAATCTTTATAGCTCAACAGCTTTTTTATATTTCCACTAGAGTGCTTGAGATGGCTTTAAAACTTTTATTTAGCTGTAGCTCCAATTTTTGTCCTTCCTAGCAATATTTATTCAACACTTTCATGTAATCTAATATTAATTGCAACTAGAGTTGCGTACAATGAACATGAATTTAGGGGGGTTTATTTTGACAGTCTATATATCAGATTTTAAGCAGTCTGGTGACATTTATTTTATTTTTATTTTTTATTTTGACGTGCGCACATATGGAACCACAAGGAAAAAAAAATCTAGACGCAAATTAGGATTTTTTATTTATTTATTATTATTTTTTTTTTAGGTTTTCACATAATTGAAGCTTCATGTGTACCTTAAAACCTAGCAATACCTTTATTTTCTTAAGCCTTCTGAATACGTAGCCTAGCACAGATATTGAGAGAGCTAAGCGCCTTATCGAATTTAAAATCTGCTTTCCTCTTGGCGGTATACAATCATGTTTGTGAGAAATGAGCAGACTTGTGGTGTGTCATCTTGTGAAGCTGATCACTGTTGGAACTCATGAGCTACGCGGCTGAGCCACGTTCTTTTTACACACGTTCACACCAGCTGAAAGACCAAGACCAGACATTTCGATGCTTAATTTATTTTTTAGTTGATTGCTTTTGTCTTTTCTTGTCATTCCTTTGATTCCAATAAAGTGATTTGTGTAAGCAGTAACGCATCTCGAAGCTGACTTCACGAACAGATTGAGGGGTGTGTGTGTGTGTGTGTGTGTGTGTGTGGGGGGGAATTCGGTGTTTGTTGTTGTTTTGTTGGTGGTGTTTTCGGGCTTGGGTTTTTTTTCCCCCCACAGACAAGCGCAATGTCGGAAAAATCTGCACTAAAGATATCAAACTACACACAAAAAAAATTAATTCATAAAACTTTCAAGACTTATAATAATTATGAATATATATATATTTTTGTTAAATAATTGTCAAATTAGCCAGTAATTAATACGGATTTTTTTGGCTTTAAGTAGGCTAATTATTTTAGTCCGACATTTTATGCAGTTTGTCTTCGAGGAAAATCACCGGAGACTGACTAAATAAAAAAAAAGAAAAAAGAAAAAAAAGACAACAGTCACCAAATTCTTCTACGAAAATTTTTGCCGACGATTAATTAAAATTGACCTCTAAATAGATCCGGTTGCCAAATAGGTCTATTTCAATATTTTTTAGGTTTCATTTGTGAGGCAGCTTTTAAAACCCACAAGAATATACAAACGAAAATATTCATAAACCCTTGTCAGACCGTTATTTTTCAGGTTTCTGATCAATCTAAATCCTAATTAGGCTGAACGCCAGTACAGAGAAGGAGAAGCTGGCTGTTTATCCTAACAGACTGTGGACTGTTTTTTACTGACAGTTTGAGTAGTTATAGCCTGCTTACTGCACCGGCAGTCTTCATCTTCTAACGGCTCCATCGGTTTTCTCTCTCTATAAAAACACACACACACACACACTCTCTCTCTCTCTCTCTCTCTCTCTCTCTCACTCACTTACTCACACACACACACACACACACACGGAACTGAAATAGCACACCGGCAAAAATGTTCCTCCCTCCGCTCTTAAAATAGGCAGTGTGGAAATAGCCTATATTTTCCTTTTAATATCAACCTGAATAAATGACTAGTAGGGGAAAAAAATAAAAACACTGAGGTGAATAAAACTGACTAGAGACCTGCTCCAAAGCGGCTGTAGCGTTAATTAATATGACCAGGTTCCCGAGCGTATATATATATATATATATATATATATATATATATATATATATATATATATATATATATATATATAAAATTCACTGCTTTTAAACAAAACCTTAATACCTGACAAACTTCAGACTGTATAGTTATTCATTTATTTTTCTAATGAAATAGATATATATTTATTTGAGCAATTGTTGCATGGACAAATTTATACAACATCCAGCCTACACATCTGTTTGGGTCCGACCGAAACCAAAAGACTAAAATTTGCCTACAAAAGACCGGCTTTTAAAATTTTTTATTTTATTTTATTTTTTGTAATATTATTTTTTATATTATTTAATCCCACGAACATTGTACAGAAACACCAGGGGAAAACAGATCACCTCAGTTTCTAAAGGAAACACCAGAAAGCGGCACCTTGTCTCTTTTCAATAAATACGGCTAAAAAGTCTACAAGCTGGCCACACACAGTACCGTAAATCATATATGATTTTAAACCGAAGAAAATATTTTAACCATTATAATTACTGAATAAAAAAAATATCGAAATGAAATATGCTAAAAAGTAGCTTATTACAGGAAGTAGCTTCAAGAACTTAGCTCCATGATTTTAAATGAATTATTTCTACCGTAAGCGAGAATGCATACTTTTTGTCTTTTTGAGAAAATAAAAATAAAAATATATAAGTAGATTATAAACACGTTCCAAAAAAATAGGCCCGTTTCTTTTGCTGCTTTTATTTAAATCCAAAAACATTTTTTTTTCCAAATAATTTATTCAGTGTTCGTGACGTTACAAAATCTTCACAAAAAAAAAAAATCTATAAAAATGATAATATGATAAATATACATTAGAGTTTACAGATGAAGAGTAGATTGAAGATCTTGACAAATCTGTTTGAACAGACAGGTCTCCAAATAATGTCCTTTTTTTTTTTTTGAAGCAATGTCATTGCAGCACATCCTTAGTGTTTACTAATCATAAGTATGAACATTCTAGAGAATTGTACAATACTGATGATTTCTATTTTCTGCACATTGTCATTGGGATTGATTAGGTTACAGGCTTTAATCTTTGTCCAAGTTTAAACGCCTTCCCTAAAAAACAAACAAACAAACAAACAAACAAACTGTACAGGTTCAATAATTGACAGCAAGGTAACTGAGAACATCTGCTCCGGCACACTCAGTACCAGAGAATACACAGTGACATGTTTATAATTAAACCAGTATCATATTAATTGCACTTTTTTTTATCTTGGTGTTGAGTCTACGTTATGTTTACCCTCTGCTTGACCCATCCATCTGTAATTGCTCTGAAGTGAAGAACGCTGGGATATGTGGTGGAGTTTAAGCTCAGCTTCAATGGACTTCAGAGCCTTGTGGAGAAAGCAGTTAGAATACCAGAGTAAGACATGCTGGTAAGGAGTTTTCACTTGTTGTTCTCCAAGTCCCTCAGCACAATTGTCAAAATGATGCAATATTTTTCAAATGTTTCTGCACACTGTTCGTTTCGTTAAAGCATTCTGGGGGTAAGTGTAATTGTTATGGGGCTGCACTGATCATAGCGCAATAGTGTTGTGCATTTTATTGCTACTGCATGTGAAATTATGGCACTGGATATTTGCCCCCATAATAAGGCTAAAACATAAAATTTTATTAAATTATAATTTTATTTGTAATAATTATGCAATACAAGTGTGGAAAAAAACCTACACCTCTCACCTGCTGCAATGCGTCCTGTTGACTAAACGCACGCAGGGCCGCCAAGGCTTGCCGGCGCACTGCATGATGGGAGTCGGCGCGGGTGAGGCACAGGAGTTGATGGGGAGCATCCGCACTCATCAGTGCTCTTTCACCTCCTGTAATGGCAGCCACGCACCCTAGGATGATGCAGCCTTGTCGTCGAATGACGGCATCAGAATCTGAGAGGAGAGAAACCGCTGGAGAGGCTGCTCCCATGGCGACTTTGAGCCACTCCTCTCCCTCTATAGAAGTACCTGTAAAACTTAAAGGAGAGCCAGAATCGCCCTTTATCGGTTGTTTGATACCCTCAACCCTTATCCTCATTCTTCCTTTGCTGGTAACAGCTGGAGTGCTGACGATTCTCTTCCTGCATTCAGGCCCATGTAAATGCTGGTTCCTCTTTGATGTGACTTCAGTCTTTCTCATCATGCCTAGCCACTTTACTGCAGCCACACAAGCGCTCCTGCGGACAGAAGGCGCAGAATCAGATAAGCGGCTTAGCAAGTCCTTGAACACTGCAGGCTCGATGGTCCAGTTTGGTCCTGCATTTGATCTGGGAGAGGCCGGTCCCAAATCTGGCTCCAGGCAAGCCAAGAGGTTGCAGCCAGCGGCTCGGACCCCGTCATCATGGTGTCGTAGGGCAGCTCGGACCACAACCGGGTCCACAGGTACAGCAGAAAAGGCCGAGCCAGGTGTGCAAGTCTGACACAGCAGAGACAGAAGCTGCACTGCACACCCAAACAAGGATTCAGTCTGCAGCAGCATGGACATGAGAGAACTTGCTGTCCTAAATTCAGGCTGAGGAGGTTGACTTTTGACCTCCGATGCTTTAGGACAACCCTTAATTACAGTAGTGTGACCTGTGCTGTTCTTGGGCTGCTCTAAACTGTCAATAAACCAGTTTAGGTTGCTCTTGTGCCGTGTTGTGAGATGGTCTGAGAAGCCTTTGTGAAACTCCAGGCTGTCTAGAAGCTCCTCCACACCTTCGCTGTGCTGCTCTATACTATCTTGAAGGTGTTCCATGCTGAGAATTTTCATATCTTGCTTGAACTTTGAATGAAAGCCTTTTTCCCTCACCTTCGCTGACTTGTTTTTGGATAGCTGGGAGTGCATGTTAGGAGAATCTCTTGTGTCCTTACTTTTATTTACACTGCCTTTTATTTTGTCTGTGGTTCTCTTAGAGTGATCCCAATCAATTTTGCCCATTTCTAACTGTTTTTTATAAGGGGTGCCATTAAGCCTTGGCTGCTCTGCTGCATTCCCAGACTGGTTAAGGTTATTTAGGGATTGGTCTGATGGTACACTCTGGGGAAGAAACCCACAGTCCTGGGCTGCTGTGATGAAGCTTGGAACAGCATACTTGGGGGAGGACAGGCAAAGACGGCGCAACAGAGAAAGCGGAAGCTCTAAGAGAGCAGGGGATTGGAGTTGAATTACCTGAAAAAGCACATACAGGTAGAAACACTTTAAGGAATTATATTCAACCCATATTTACAGATATACACCTTACAAACTCTTGCTGTAGAATGGTGTATTGACTTGCCTGAACTAAGCCTTCCACTATATTCAGGCTTTGATACGAGTGGAGAATTTTCTCCATTTTCTCCTGGGGCAGCTCCACAGCAAACGGAAAGCACAGTAACTGGCAGCTCATCACGGCTAGACTATTCATATCAGAGCCACCCCACAGGAGACCCCTTTTAAGTGGTGCTGAGCTGCTGAGAATGAGAGCACGGAGGCGGGTCACAATTAACATGATGTCTAAAATTAAGTTCATCCTACCAGGAGAAGTAAAAAGTCTGGAGGTCAACTGACCTATCTGTAGTCAAGAGGCGAGTGAGGATGCGCATAAGTTTTTTGTCGTCGTCAAAAAACAGGCAAAGGCAGTCGTGAGGCTCAGTGGAGAAAGCAAACAGAGCAATGGATAAAAGGACATAGAGACCTAGGAGGAGCAAAAAGAACTGACTTGAATTAAAATGCAGTTCATGGTATATATATTACAAATCATATTTTTTATGCTGAAAGAAATGTTGTTGTTTTTTTTTACCATCAACTGAGAGAAAATCAGGTTTGGCTGCTGTGCTTTCCAGAATAGTGCCAACTTTAGTCCACAAGTGACACCAAACCTCAGAGTTCAAAAAATCATATAGAACACTGCTTTCATTCTGCAATCGAGGGGAAAATCTGTTTATTACATTGCAGAATTTCTAAAATGTTTACATGACGAAATCTCACAAAATATACCGGGTGAAATTACCTCATTGAGTAAATAATGAATTAATGCCAGGACACCGTCGCACATGCCCCAGCCAGGAGGTAAAGGGTAATGAGGCTAAGAGAGAGAAAACAAACACATCATGACTCCCAGGACTTTTACAAATATTGCAGCATAAATAAGCATGACCTTTAAATACGATGGGAGATATTCATGTCTGTACCTCTGGTCCTGACAGTAGATCCTCAAGAAGAGCCATAAGTCTGTCCATGTGTATGTTTACACACACACCGTAGTGAACAAACAGACTCAGGATTGCGGCTGCTTGTGGCTGGATGAGATAAAAACGTAGAAAATGCACCGATCCATAATGCTCTCGCTTAATTATTAATCAGATATCGGCATCGGTAATGAAAAATGGTGAAATTGTTGCACAACACAGGGACTTACTGCCAGAGCGTTTGGGTCGGGATGGAGAAATAATGATATCAACAGCTGGCACAAATCCTCAGCTCTAGTGAGAGAAGTAATTATTTATAAGATAACAAATTAACTAGTTAATCTAATTACTCGTAGCCATCTGTGCAAATAAACAATTGTATGTGCTCTGTAAAAATGTAAGCAATTTTTTTTTTAAACAGCAATTTATTTTTGACATTATTCTGGTAAACATCAAACATGCATTTATTTATTTTATTATCTTAAAATGGTATATATTATTACTAATTATCATTTAAAATATTGATGCAGAAGAAGAAACAAATTACTGAGAGTAATTAAAATCAGACCTCTTCTCCTTCATTTGCCAGTCAGGCTGGTTCTCCCAAATCGGCAAAAGCACAGCCGTCAGCTCTGCCAGCACCCTCTCGCTCCACGGCTTCTACAGTCACAACAAATTATATGAGCAATTGGTCTTATTTCTGAATATTTATACTATTAACATCAATAACAGTGTTAACCAGTGGCTTAAGTATGCCAGCTCATTTTACAGCAAGTGTTGAACCACTGGTGGATGTAAATCTACTCATTAGCATCATTAATGATGTGAATAATATTAATTCAAACCCCATTTTCAAGATGAATAATATGTTTTAAATAAAATCTGATCAGAAAAAAATAACTATGATATGTTTATTAATTTAACAAATCCTAAAAAAACCTTCCTAAACTAAAGTTACATGATCATGAATTTTTTTTAATGGCCCTGCAAAGATTAATGTGTACTTATATTGTGGTGAATGTTTCATGTATGATTTGTAACACAAACCATTATTCTATAACAATAATAATAATAATAATAATTATTATTATTATTATTATACTGCAATTCATAACTTTATTTCTCTCTCATGTATTTTTTTTTCTGTGAGCACCAGTATGAGATGTAAGAGTGGAATTATTTTCTGTATAATGAACATTTTTAATACAAAAAAAATGTACCACTTATTTAAGAAAATGTAAAAAAAACAAATTTTTAGTTACTAAGAATAAAGTAAGGATTAGGAGCAAGCATATTTAACTACAGTAAAACTTAAGGCAAAGGAAATGCCTCATTAAAACATAATAAAACCAATAAAGTGGTGTGTGTATGCATATATATATATATATATATATATATATATATATATATATATATATATATATATATATATATATATATATACACACACATACAGTATGTAGATATGTATTTTATATCTGACCGTTTCTTAAGAACAAACAGACAGCTATATAGTGTTCTATTACCTTCATTACTTCAGGACTGCTTAGCATCACCTCAGTCAGACTAAATAAAATGTGAAGCACGTCGATCTCCTCGCCAATTCTCCTGGCATCAGCAGGGTCTGAGTTGAGGATAATGGTAGTGAGGATCTTAAGGAGTCGAAGAATAGTGGAAGGCTCTTCCAACTTTCCATTAAGGAGCTGTACAAAGAAAGCGGTGTTTAATTTAATCTATAATGCATTTAACACTGCGTGGGTTTTTCTTTGACCAATTACTACACGTGCCTTTTCGGCTTCAGGCAACCACGACTATAGCACAGTATTTACAGCAAAGCCCTTGATAATAATTACGCTTAACCAACAAGACTCTCGTTTAATTTAAAACACAAAGAGTAATTTCACTTTGCCTGCTCCTTGCATCTGAGGAGCTTGTTCTTCAGTTTCTGATGGATGTGGGGATCCATAAGCAGAGACATGTGATCCGTCACTTCAGCCAACCGCTGCCACTCTTCATCACTGTTAACATCTTGCTCCTGGGCAAAGTGCAGGGGGACATGTTATGTGAGTGAGGTATTGTTTACAAGTTCAACTGTTTATTTCAGCTCGATCAAACCAACTTAGGTGACATACAGTCACTTGCCATTTTAATACAAACACCTTATGCTCCTTCATGCAAATGTCCAAACCGGGAGCAGTACAATGCAAGCAATCATATGATGCAGGTCAAGAGCTTCACAATGAACATTATAATGAGTAAAAACAAAAAGTGATTATTCTAACTTTGACTGTGGCAAGGTTGTAAGTGGCACACAGACTGGTTTGAGTATTTCATGAACAACAGTGTGTCGAGTTTATACGGAATAATACAAAAACAAAAAAAACACTGGGAAGTTGAAGATTGGAAAAACACATATTGATGTTTTTATCCAAAATTCAACACTCCAGTTCAGCTGAGTCTGTTTCCACTGAATCCTCAAAATCCTGTTCTTGCCAGACAATATTAGAAACACATGAGGTTTTCTGCTGTAGTAGTTCATGCTCCTCAAGGTTTAGTATGTTGTACATACTGGTGCGTTTCTGCTCACTACTGTTGTAAAGAGTGCTTATTTGAGTTGCTGTCAGCTCAAACCAAACCAGTCAGTCTTCTTTCATCAACAAGCTGTTTTCGAACTGAACTGGCACTCACTGGATGGTTTTTTTTTTTTTTTTGGGTTTTGTTTTTCCTCTCCATTCTGTGTAAACTTTACAGACTGCTGTTTGTGAAAATCCCAAATCCCAAGAGACCTGCCGTTTCTGAAATACTGAAATCAACCCATCTGGCATCAACAACCCGGCTACAGTCAAAGTCACCGAGATCATATGTTTCCTTATTCTAATGTGTGATATGAACATTAATCAAAGCCCTCTGACCAGTATCTGCATGATTTTATGCACTACACTGCTGTCTCACAATTGGCTGTTTGGATAATTGCATCAGTGTTCCTATTAAACTGGCCAGTGAGTGTATGTTTACTAAATGATTATTATATGCCTAAAGGTATGTCAGTGTAACATATATACACACACACACATATATATACATATATATATATATATATATATATATATATATATATATATATATTTATATATATACATATATATATATATATATATATATATATATATATATATATATATATATATATACATAATATATATATATATATATATATATATAGAGAGAGAGAGAGAGAGAGAGAGAGAGATTCACATTTAATTTTCTAAGATTTTAAGATTTAGGCTAAAGGGAGGACATAACCCCCCCCCCATTTTTTCTGGCTCTAATGCAGGAGCAGCTACTGACCTTATTCATAATACCCAGAGTAACTGATAAAACATTTCAATTAGCCTTAAAATGTGCACAATAAATTAAATCCTTCTTTTAGTCTCTCAAGTGTTTAAATAAAGTAATAAATGATTACTAACATCACTGTCCATCCTAACAGAAGCCAAGCTGGTGTGTCCAGGTCTGGAGCGTCTCACCATTAACCCCGGCCCCACTTCCACTGAAGGAAACTCTCTCTCATAGTCCCTGCTGATGGGGCCCTTACACGGAGCCGAACTCACCCTGAGGGCACAACGACAAAAACACAACTTTGTGTATGAAGCATATTTTTAATGCAATGCCGTTTTTAGCCTTTCTATAATTCTTTACAGCTTTGAATCTTCTTATATGATCTGAAATGTCTTCGCAGTGTTTCTGGTGTGAGTTGCAATTTTTTTTTTTTTGAAGACATCTTTTTTTTTCATGTTACATTCAAATTCGGAGCACAAATACTACCTGGCAACACCAATGTCATTGGCTTGATGCTGATTGGCTGGTGGATGAGCTGAATTTCGACACACTGTAAAGGTGCTGCCCAATGAATGGTTGCTGGTGGGGGCTTCTCCAGCCGGGGCAGTTTTGGTGCGAGGCTGGCTGTTAACAAGCGCTTTCCCGTTCTTCAACTGGTCCTGGACAATCAAAACAAACCACATCTGCTTAAAGATCTTCAGATGCAGCACTCAATACTATCTAAATAAACTTTAGACTAACTTGAAACCGTATTTTACTGGGTCACATGGAATATTTTTAATTGCATATTGTTTTCTTATTTTTGTCCATTTTCAATGTTTTGATTTCGGCAACGTGACAGCATTATCAAATAGAGCAGTGTTGTTGTTTTCCCCCCTGAAATTTAAATAAATGAAATGGCAGAGTGTGTGGATATTCTGTAAATGTCAGTGTCTGTATATTCCAATGTTTTTAAGAATTTCTAAAGCCCTGCCAAATGAAATTAATAACCTAATTTTTTGACATAACATATATAAAAAAAATTCAAGAATAACACACACACACACACACACAGATAGAGTTTATGTGGATCATACAGCAGAATAAATAAATCAATAAATAAAAATAAAAAAATTCTTCCATAGAGGTCAGTTCATCAAAGACATTTTAGTTTTGAAATAGTCTGAGAACCCAGTATTTTAGTTGAATTTGTCATTTCCTCAAATTGACGACTGCGTAGCTAACGTTAGCGTCAGTTTAGTACAGGCACTTGCATCATGCGACTGACTCTGTATTATCCAGTATGTGTGAGAGAAGTAGAGTTTGTTTATAAAATTATTCAATTGAATTTTGTAAAAAAATAAATAAATAAACAACATGACACAAAAGTAAGAATTGCATGAAATAGTTTACAGTAGCAGGCTTAGGGCCTTTAATTAAAAAAAATTTAAGGACTTTAAGGAACTGTGCTAAATTGAGATTCATATGGTTACATATTTCACACTACAACTACGAGACTCTGAAATAATAATTTATTTTTCCATTTCATAACAGCATTACATTCATGAACCTCATCTTATATTCTGTGTTATGAACTCGTGTGGTGTTTAAACTTACCTGTCTATTCTTCTGCTTTTTGTCATACAGGTCTCTGGCTCTGCGCAATAATTTGCCCTCTCCACTGCGAGGTGCAGATTTTTCTGCCACCTGCTGCTGCTTCATGGCTTGGATGTCTGGACTGGGCATTATGGTCAGGGGGCTGCACGATCCCTCCTCTGGTAAAACTGTCCAAACACAGCAATGCAACTCTATGTTATTAGCACTCAGTATATTACACATCTATTACAGCATTTCACATGCAATTCTGTAAGCGCGGCTTCATTTTTGAGAGCAATCTTAAAATCTTATAAGCTTTTATAATGCACCATAAAATGCTCTCACCTATGACTCCATCTGCAACAAATGGATGGTGAAGCAGGCCAGGCCAGGCCAGCCTCTTCCTGGGGTCTTTATTCAACAGACCCTTCAGAAAACTCTGTCAAACATTAAGGGATTAAGAGTAATATCTTAGATTAGTAACATTAGCAGCACATTTAACTGTGCAATTTTTCTCATGACAAATATACGCCAAACATGATTTTGAACTTACATGAAAATAACCGATATTAGAAATTCAATTAAATTTAATTAATAATTTCATTCATATTCAGGGTTTAAAATATAAACAAAATTTTACAGGACAAAAGACACTAATTTAAAAGAAAAATTCATGTCAACAATCAAGGCTTATATTAATGTGACATGTGAAAGTATATGGTAAAAGTATACAGCTTATATATAAATATAAGCCTTATTTATTTATTCGTTTATTAATTTTCATTAACAGCTTTATTCTGATCAGGATTGCGTTGGATATAAAGATGGATCTATGGTATGAGGTGGGAATACACCCTGGATTTGATGCCAGTCGATTACAGGGCCACATACACGTACACTCATTTAAACCTAGGAACAATTTAGAATAGTCCTTTTCATATCTTTATTTTTTAAATGATTAAAATGATAAAGTCTATCATGATAAATAAAACAATTTGTCTGAGTAGGTTTCCTCACTATTATGTTTATTATTGTAGTCATTATTGTGCAGCTCCAGGCAAGTCTATTGACATGACTGTGCTTTGATATATGTTTTCCCCCTTTCTGAAAGAACATGTTTGTGTTGTTGTGAAACTCGGTACCATGCAGCCCTGGCTCATATTTTCTGGCCATTTGACCGGGTCCTTCACGATCAGCTGCACGAGCTGAAAGATGGAGTTGGTGTAGAACGGCGGCGCCCCCGTGTGGAGCTCATAGAGAATGCAACCCAAAGACCAGAGGTCAGCTGTGTGGTCGTAGGGTTTCTCTTCCACCAGCTCCGGAGACATGTACAGAGGAGTCCCTTTAATGGAAGTCAACACCAGCGTGGACACACTCATGGCCCGGGCAAACCTGGAAGGAGGTTAAGGTCAGAGATGTGTTAAACATTTGGGTTTGGCACAACGGCAAAGAATCTAGTCAAATGAGTTTTAAATCCAGGATTATTTTTTACTCTGGTTCTTAAGGGCAGGAAAGCCTTTTAATAAAAAGAATCAATTAAAAAATGGGAAGTTTTTTTCTCATTTTATAAAAATACATTTACTGACAACAATCCGATAATTTGACATTATCATTATTATTTAAAAAACTTCTTGGACTGAGTAGTATCTAGATTTTACAGTATGGCTGCTACTTTACATAGCACCTTGTGTAGTACAAACCCAAAGTCACAGAGCTTCACCACACCCCCTTTGCCCAGAAGGATGTTCTGTGGTTTCATGTCGCGGTGCAATATACGATGGGAGTGCAAGTAATACAGGGCCGATACCAACTGGCAAGCTATCTCACGCACCTACACACAGCAAAACAACAAATGTAAGAAAGATGGCTATTCGCAGAAACCAGGTGTCTATTTCAGTTGAGCTGGCTGTCATTCTGTCATCCATGTGTACTCTATTGCAACTCTGACATCAGTATGACATATATTGGAACTAACTTTGCCAATAATTAGCTGCTTCCATCCAAATGTTTTGCAAAATTGTAAGGTAAATTTCAAAAAATGTCAACAATTCTTAACTGCGAATATGTTGAAGGAGGCGCAACAAAATGATGTAATGAAATGAGGACAAGGACTGGAGCAAATGCCTGCTACATCATCATTTATTTGTCAAATATACATATTTATAGCATATTCTCTTTCTGAGGTCCTTAAAGTGGGGTTCAAGACCCCAAGGTATGTAAGCAACACAAGCTTAGCTATGGGGCCTGTTATTTCTTTTCTTTTACATTGATAGAAATCACATCCCAGTTTTTATCCTAATTATTATCCTAATAATTTTACAATGAGTTCTCTACTGTTATTAGCAGGCTTAAATGGTCCCTTGAATTGACTTTAATCCAAACCCCATTGCCTCCCAAAACAGCCTTTAAACAGTAGAAAGTTCAGGAATAAAAAGGCTCTATTGAATATATTAAAAAAAAGAAAAAAAACCCCACCAATATTACTGTAAACATTTAAGTAGTAAAAATAATTATAGAGTAATTAAATAGTTGGATTCTATTCAGAGGGGCATTGTAAGATTTTGGGCTGCAAAAAAAGTCTGAGAACCCCTGTCTTAATAACAATGGCAAATATTTTAAATGTTAACTTATTTTTTAAAAACTATTTCCATTCAGTCTTTAATGCATAAATTCAAAAGTCCCAAAATAAACCTCACAACAGAGATCAGGAATATGGATTATTATCAGTGACAGTATCCCTAATGTACCTGGCTCTCAGGTAAACATCCATCATCCTCCAGGATTTGAAACAATTCGCCTTCAGCGTACTCAGTCACAACTACCACCTGCCAGGGGAACACAAATGACCTTCTTTTAGTGCACAGTAAAAATGCTTAAGTAGTTTTATGGCTTTCCCACTTTATATTTCTGAGCTATTAATCCTAGAAAGATGTCAACCCTGCGAGGATCCTGAGGCATCCAGAGATGGACCAGCTTCAGTTGGATTGTGCTTCATGAAGATTTTGGGTATTCAAAGCGAAGATGGCAATCCTATGTGGACTTTAAGGACGACAACAACCTCCTAATTAATACACACAATAACATTCTACATATGCTGTATCTGCATCACACAACTCCAACTGTCTGTACACCGATCAGCCATAGCATTCTGAGATGAGTGACAGATGAAGTGAATAACACTGATTATCTCCTCATCATGGCACCTGTTAGTGGGTGGGATATATTAGGCAGCAAGTGAACATTTTGTCCTCAAAGTTGATGTGTTAGAAGCAGGAAAAATTGGCAAGAGTAAGGATTTGAACGAGTTTGACAAAGGGCCAAACTGTGATGGCTAGATGACTGGATCAGAGTATCTCCAAAACTGCAGCTCTTGTGGGGTGTTCCCAGTCTGCAGTTGTCAGTATCTATCAAAAATGGTCCAAGGAAGGAAAAATGGTGAACAGGCGACAGGGTCATGGGCGGCCAAGGCTCACTGATGCACGTGGGGAGAGAAGGCTGGCCCGTGTGATCCGATTCAACAGACAAGCTACTGTTGCTCTGATTGCTGAAGAAGTTAATGCTGGTTCTGATAGAAAGGTGTCAGAATACACAGTGCATAACAGGTCAGGGCTGGCAGCAAAAGGGGGACCAACACAATGTTAGGCAGGTGGTCATAATGTCATGCCTGGTCAGCGTATGTGACTGTAGAAATGACATTGTTCATTATCACACTCTCCGGTGTCACCCAAATGAGAATGAGGTTCTCTTCTGAGTCTGGTTCCTCTTAAGGTTTCTTCCTCATACCATCTAAGGGAGTTTTGCCTTGCCACAGTCGCCTCAGGCTTGCTCACTATAGGGATGATTTCGTCGAACATTAATCTTGGACTTTTGTGCTACAGTATGTTTGTTATGTTCTGTAAAGTTTCCTATGTCCATTGTTAAATAAAACTGAACTGAAAACTGTGAATCCTGACCTTTTGAAGGCCCTATTTGCACAATGTCATGTTATTAGAACTGTTATTAAGTAAGAAGTTTTTGCAGTATAATTAGCCAAACGACCCCAGGTGCTAAAGAGATTTTTTTTTCCTGCCAACGTCTGAATATACGATTACGTTTTGCCTAACAGTGTCATTTACCAAGAGATTTGAATGGGAAAATTGGAAACGCTGGCAGCGATTTTCGTTTGAGCCGTTGCACTAGATTCTCCGCCAGATAGTTATAGTACGTGCGGAATGCATAAACGCACAATCAGCGACTACTTAAAGTTACATATTACCTCTGTTTGTGTCTCGAAACTGTCCAAAAGCAGAACTATGTTTGGATGCTTGAGTCCCCGCATGATCTCAATCTCCCTCTTCAGGCTCCGCAGCTCTTTCTCAGAGCGACCCACTTTAGGGATGAACTTTAAAGCCACAACCTGGAAAAATCCACTTGTCAGGTTTTTTTTTTTTTTTGCCTAAAATGACCAGTATGTTTTGTTTATATAATATAATTATGATCATTGTGGTAGCACAAACCTGGCCGCTAAACTTCCGACGACCTTTGTACACTCGCCCGAACGAACCTTCTCCTATCATCTCCAACACATGGTACTGCTCCATCACAGACAGGGTGAAGTTACAGAAGATCAATCAAAACACCTTCTGACCAATCAGACTTGGGGAATTCAGCAGCGCTGTGTTTAAGCTGAGGTCATTTTAATTGAATTACTTTGGCAGGTTCAATAGAAAATAATAGATTTCAACAACACCCTCATCGTAAATCGGTTTAAACACAATCGGAAGCAATGCCTAAGACAAGGAACTTGATATAAACGAGTCTTATCTAGACTTAGACATTAATAAGCCCTCCAGATTAGCCGGTTAACAGTTAGCTAGCCACGCTGTAATGTGTCATCTCTTTTCCCCCCGGACAACTGTAAGTAAGTGTAAACTGTCCATTAAAGCGTTCCTACACCAGCGAGAATAAGAGTGCATGAAAGAGAAGTGTTTTCTAGTTCGCAAATTATTGTCGAAACAATGCTGAGCAAACTTTGGAAAAACTTCGGTTGTCGTACAACTCAACTGCATACAAAAACAAAAAGCGCCTAGCAACTTTAACAGCGGAAAAGCCAATAGCCCTGTTAGAAAATGTCCTTGAAGCACAAAAAAAGAACGATATTCGCATGCTGTGAGAAACTGAGCACGAAGTGTTACATTTTCTTTTTACGAAAACTGATTGAGCTCTTGCTGATTCACTTGTTTTGTAAAACAAACAAGTGAAAAAACAAACGGTTTAGGTCAGGCGTTGCTACGGTTGACTATTTTCGCCCTCTCACAACGGGGGCCTTGGCTTAGCAACGCTTTGGCGTCATAGCAACGAATCGCCCGCCCTGTAGAGGTCAAGTTCAAATACATGAATGTTAAATGGCTCCCTGAGGCAGGGTTACTTTTTGTTTGTAGCTATGAACTGTGAGGTCATTTTGAATGAATTATTTTAACATCCAAAGGTTTAAAACATCAATGCAATTATTTAAATGTGTTAGAATGTTATGCTATTGGAAAACAGTGAAAATGTAAATAAATAAATACATAAAGTAAACATCAGACGCTTTGGACCCTGGATCCCACTCTGCCAGCCACTGTTTTAAAACATACAATGCACTATATATATATATATATATATATAAAACAGTGGCTGGCAGAGTGGGGTCCAGGGTCCAAAGTATCTGATAAATAAGTGATAATTACAGCATATTAAAAAGAAGGGCCCGATTGTGAGTCCTGCAAACAGAACATGCAAATATGCCTGGTACTGAGAAAACAAGTGTCTACAAATCACATGCATCATTTGTGACTAAACAAAAAGTCTTTTATTTTCCTCGGATAGTTTTCTTGACACAAGAACATAAGACAAACAATATGAACTGCAAAAACCTATCACTGTTTCTACTTCCTTAACTACCTGTGACCAGTCCAATGAAGTCCCTAATAATGCTGGGATGCACAACAGTACTAGAACATATGCAGATAATTTTTTAAATTTTTTTTTTTTACCCTCACAACACCACATTACTATTATTGCTTGACAAATATGTATTGACAGTAATGATATAAAAATAATTATATAATAATTAACCCAAGTTTCAGATGTTTGTGTCTGTCCAAGGAAGGAGAAAATGCAGTTTTTGGAAAGACAAAGTGTAGTTTCACAGCAGTTGCAAAGCCTGTGTAATTTGATCTATTATCGCCATATCGTAAAATTTGTAATGTATCTAAAATGTCAGCATGAGCATATATTAGAAAATATGACCGGCAAAGGCTCTAAACCTTTATGTCGGTGTATATGTCAGGTCTGAAGCATGTTTAATATAAAAGTACCATTCTTAAAAGACAAAGACTAATTGATTACTAAATCCTCCCACAAATGATTGGCTAGAGATATTTATAATAACTGTCAATGAATTCAATAAGTAACCTATATTATTTGAGGTCATATTAAAATACATTTCCTAATTTCTACAAAAAAAAAAAGCTTTTTCACAGCTATAGACCTCATTAATATAGGCTTTTTTTTTTTGCAAACTTCAGCTGAAAGTCCACCAGTTTTTGGGGTGCCATATTTCAGATTTTAACTTCTTCATCAGTTCAGTTCTACATCCGCTTAAGTGCTTCAGAGCCTTTTTAAAAACCCCGCCTTGTCTCATAGGACATCCACGAGCTGCTTCCATCATCTTTGGCCCATCCTTGAGCAGTAGTGTCACTGAGAGACGCTACCCCACCGCCAGCCTCGTCTGAAGACACGGACGCCATCTTCACCACGGTCAGATCACCCGGATTAGTCATGTATGGAGGGCATGAGTAGCTGGAGGCTGAGCTGTAGCTGGCTGCTGGGTAATGGACATCTTCCAGCGTTTGCAGAGTGTAAGGCTGGGAGCTGGAGGGGACAGATCCACTGCTGCGGCTCGTCGAAAGCCGATATGGAGAGGAGCTGCCCGAATCGGCACCCAGAGACGGGGAATCTGCCACCGGGGCTGTGCCTTCAGGGCAAAGAACCTCCGGCTGACTGACGTGATCTTCTGAAGGCTGCTCCCACGGATCTCTCTGAGGAAGATTAGTGGGGGAAAAAAACATATAACAAAGGAAGCATGAGGTTATGCTTGGGAAAGAACCCCTGAGAATGTGTTACATGATATTTCTCTTTGACTATACGACAAATATGAATGGTTTCTTTTCTTTTTAACCCTTTAAACTCCCACCACAAGTTGAAGCCACTTTCTTAACTATAGACCTCTCACAACGCTTTATGATGAAAAGCTAAATAATAAATCTGAGTCTGAGACAAAACCAAAAAACATAATAAATCAGCATTTCTCTTTTTTAGAATTTCATGTTAACTTTTGTTCAAGTAGAAAATTTAATTTTGGGGCAAAAATCTCAAACTGCTTTACATGGAAGACTCTGCAAATAATACAACAATCTACAGTCCTTAATCAATGGAGTATAAATCTTTGAAAATGGCTCCAAATGTTGAAAAATGGCAGAAAACAACTGAAAACAGGTGAAGTATGTTTATAATTGGGAATTAAAAGATTGAACCAGTTAATTTTCCAATGTTGTAACACCCCTGAATGGTTTCTAATGCATTCGTCTCATGTCAGAGTAATTGATTTTTAATTTATTTTATTTATTTAAGTTTGCATTCGCAACTTCTCTCAGAATTTTCTGTAAGTGCAACCTCGACAGTGTATGATGTCACACTGTAAACAAGCAGAACCAGAAAAAGCCATGATTTGATTCTGTATGTTGAAGGCAGCGTAACAGCATGTAGAAATGTTCAACTGCTCTACACAATAGCAGTTGTTATGTTAACAATTCCCCGACAAAGCTAAACACACTTTACAGTAGCTTAATGAACTAGCTAAATATGGAGGAGTGTAAAAGAGAGCTTTGTGCGTAAATGTTTCTAGAGAGCATTTCCCAGAAATTACTCTCTAAAACTAATTTTTCTACATATACTTTCAGATTTTATCACTGGTGTCCATTACAGTAGTAAAAGCTCTAAAATCACCTGAAAAAAACAATTTTTTGGGCACTTAAAAATATTTATAAGTATAATGTCAGGATTTGACATGGAATTTGTATGTATATATGTTCAAATGAAGCACAGCGCTGACTCTATAATAATTACAGCGCCCTGCCTGAATAATGTTAAGTCATTGTGTGCACTTCCATAGAATTTCTGATAGTACAGACAAGACTCTTCAAGCCATCATTGTGTAATTACCATAATTCCGACATTAAAGCGCACTAATCGGGGACAATAAACTTTTATTATACTTAGAGTGTAACAGTAGGTTTATATAATAGCTTAACACAGCCTGTGATACTTCTCTTTAATAGGCTTTTATGCTTATAATGTAACTGGAGGTTTAATGAACAGCTCAATACCAGGAGCAGATGTGACGATGTCTCGCCGGACAGAGAAGGCAGCAGTGTAGACAGTGCAGACGGGGAAAACAGTGACCCTCCGCCAGCTGTGTAAGCAGTCGCGCTCCTGTAATCTCCAAACGAATCCGGCTGGTAGTAGCTGTCGATGAAAGAGGGATAGCTGGACGAATGCTCGTAAGAGAAGGCTTTGCTGCCCAGAGCAGAAGAGTATGAGTCTGAGGAGTACTGCTTCATTTGGTGACAGAGCTCAGAATCAGGCAGGAAAGGCCTGCGCATGCTGTAGTATCCAGGAAGCATGTGAGCACCTACAGGAGGAAGCAGGAAGTCTAAGTTACTGGACTGAATGTCAGTGAATTAGCTCTGTCATCACTTCCAGCAGTCAGTTTTTAGACATGGTTAATTAGATAGTGGTGCGTAGGAGCTTTATCTGTTGATCAAGGACAAGATGAGCTCACCTGGCATTTGTACAAAAGCGGGCTGGGAGGAACTGGCTGCAGCCTGAAAACCACACAAATTTATAGATATAATTATTATTGCTTGAGGGCAGCAGGCTAGTCACGAAGAATACAGAATCCTATTTCCGATAATGTGTATAAACTGTCAAAAAAGTCAACGTAGTGCTTCAAACAAAAAAAGTGTTCATTAAAACACTACAAAACGTTGGTGGATGAGTTTTTTGGTGGAGAACTGAATATGAAATCCCCAGCATGCCACTCTGCTTTCACAAAGCCAGTGCGAACACAGAGTCGAAGACAGGAAGGCTCTAGTACACAAGCTGATTCTGTTGAAAGCCAGGCAAATTTTGTGGTAGGATATTTGAATGTGATTTGCCAGTGTCACAATAGCACCACCCCAATGCATGTGTGTGCGTGTGTGTGTGTGTGTGCGTGCCTGTGTGTATGTGTGTGTGTGCATGGTTGCCTCTGGTGTTGTGTGCACCTTGAGGGTCTAAAGAAATGATCAGATGACTAGGAACATGTCCCAGTAGATAATACTCAGAAGAAAAGGTGGGGGCTTTTGCCTTGTTGATATACGTATTAAGAGGCAAATAGTTACTTTATGCTAACTTTTATGAAACATAGTACCACTGGTGAGTATTAATTCCCTTCCTTCTAAAAAGACACGGACATGTACTTTATGTAGAAATGATGTACTCATTTCCGAAATGAAACCAAATACTTAAGAAGATTACTACTGGTGCTGACTTTGGCACGATTGTGTGCCAGTGCCATGCGCTTGCCCCTGAGAAATTTGCATGAAGCTCGATTAGGGCCATTAGTACAAAGTAAGGAGGGGGAAGGGAGTGGAAAGGGGGTGTCTGTATGTACACGTAGCAGCAAGCCTAGCACAAGGAATGATCTGTTCTGTTTGTCTTTGGTTGAGGTTAAGGTCTCGGCAGTGACCTAATGCTACATTTAACCGTCTGTCTGCAACAATGCACCACTTATCTGGACCCTTTCAGGAAGACAGTGCTTGTGCGGGCAGGTGCACCTGATACCGATCTCTCAGCCGTGACAAGAGACGTCCAACATATCCATCACATGCCGATGCTCACAATTTACACTTTATATTAGAGATGATACTCTACAACTCCCCAAAGTTTAAGATTTTGTCTGAGATCCATACTATTTATTACTTTATATATAAAGATTATATGATTGTTTACATCAGTAGTGTGAAAATACTATGTAAAGGCAGGTATAAACATGTGAAAGTTCTCTGCTAGGAATACAAAGCAATGAAACCTTACGCTGAATCGTGGTACATTTGTTTGCCTTGATCGTTTCTCAGCTAGCAGGTCTTTGACTGTGTGCTTCACCCTCACGCCTTGGTACACTCTCTTCGAATACTCTGTTGAACACAAAACATGCATTTAGTACATTTATTATTTGTGCCACGTCCTCGAAGTGTTAACGATCATCTCAGTTAATTAGAAGATCGACAATGTTTAGGCTGAGGCCAGAACTGTGTTTTTTCCCCCAAATTATTTTGTTGTTCTTTGGCACTAGGACTCAAGGTGTGGTGAAGCATTAACAGGTTATTATTACTTTTTTTTTTCCCCCTCAAGCTTTCATATGCTCTAGGTTTATCAAAACAGTTAATAATGTTAGGTATCAACAAGTTTGTTTATAGTCTTAGAATGGATATATCTTTGTATCCTTAAAATGTTATTATTTATATGAATAGCAATTATATTTCTATATCATATATGTTAACAACACAGAGTTCGGAAAGCTGTGACAGATTAAATGACTAGGTTAACCTTTTGTAAGAAAAAGTACTACAGTATAACAAATCCATGAAAAAATCCACTTCCTTTTTCCCAGTTAATGCCTGATGAAAAAGGGGAATCTGACTAAAACTGCAAAGTCAAACTTTAGTCACTTTAACGTTTTGTGATGGGATTTTAGATTTTTGCTTGTTTTAGAGAAACAACTCACTAGTCTTATAAAGTCACACAATGTTCCATGGAAAAATGATAATATGAAACAATCTTTCCTGGTTGTGGTAACAATGAGTCAGGTAACAGAAATAACTAGCTGGATAAAACACAGAGGATGCAACATGGAAATTCTATTATTAGGATGTAATTAAATATGCACACACACACACACACTGAAACTAAGAGATTGTTATACATACGATAGCAGTGGACAATAAACAGGACTTTCAAGCTTTGACACATTATGCCCTCTTATTGCATTTTGGTTTGGAAACATGATTAAAGTAAATAAAATAAAATAAAATAAAATAAAATAAAATAAAATAAAATAAAATAAAATAAAATAAATATTTTATTAATAAAAATAAAATAAAAATAAAAAAAGATAACGGAACATCGCAGGACAAATATTTTAAACTTCATAAAATGAATAAGCCTACTTCAGAACAATTGACTTCATCTATCATGTAATATTTAAAGAAAACAATATACACTTAAATGTTTCTACAACCTCAGATATATGGCTTCATGAGACGAACTAGCCCTTATTTCATAAGTGTGACTATAAGCAAAAAGAGTATGATGACACATATTGCCAAAGATCTGTTCTCCAACCCCCTTACAGTGGGGAAACTTGAGTCACAAACGTATTTTTTTGTTTCCCAGCCAAAGTTTTTAAGGTTACTATTAATAAATAATTCCTTGTAGTTAAGGATATGTGTTATGGGATATAATTGTTAATGCCAAAATATACTGGCTTAAATCGATTCTAAAGCGTAATTCGTTCAGTCAGTAACCAAATTCTGAAGGATTTTATACTTTACATGGTTTATAGAACTCAGTCATGCAATCATGACGTAAAGCATCGGCCTAAGCGCTGTTGTCTGTCAAGTCGAATGTTAAGGGACACAACACACACATGGTCGAATATTCTTTGTGTACAAAATTTTAAACAGTTGAACACTATGAATATTATAAAATCAACTTTGACATGTTTGTGTGTGTGTGTGTGTTTGTGTGTATGTAGTCTGTATAATCAAGCACCGAGAAGCCTTTAAAAAAACAATGGCCTTAGACTGCTAGGAAGCTATGAAAAACACAGTCTTAAGGCCCTTAAACTATAATATCCTATCTCATTTAAGTATTTTTGTTTATTCATATTGCATAATTTAGATTCATTCTGGAAACTAAATCAACCAGGAAGGCAGTTTTGAATACTATACAGGGATTTCTGTGAATTTGTAGGTCACACTGAATGCCATCATTCACTTCCTTATAAATATTTAATTTCATTATATATATTTAAAATGTATTTAAATGCTTTTAAAAAGGTTTGTGTTTTGCTAATATTTTATGTCCTCACAAAAACTGGCCCGTTCCTTGTCGTTTACCTTTATTATGTATCTATATTATGTATGTATATTTATTTATAAAGGATTTATGTCGCTTTACACTACAGCGATCTTATTACTACTTATATAAATTAATCAATTTTATATAGGTGCTTTTTTATATACATCGCCAGATAAAAGATTTTTAGTTTAAAACATATTAAAAGTAAACAAGATACCCATGAGGGTGACAAGCAAAGTTCCAGTTTAGTACTATTTATTTTTCTGCAATAAATATTTAATAAATAAATAGACAATAATAAGTTGTTACAAGAAACAGTAGAGCAGAATTTGTTAAATATAGTCTATGCTTGACAAAATACATCTCTGATTATACTACTACTACTACTACTACTACACAGAACGTGTTATTACATGTACAGAGGAAAGCAAAATAAAGTGAATTGACTTCTCACCTGTCTCCATCATGACTTGTGGCTTACGGGCTACAGTGTGTTTGCAGGAGGTCACTTTGCCTTTCTAGTCCAGCAGTAGTGATACAGTGAGCCATTTAAAAGCCATATGCAGACATGCTCATAGAGGCCCAGGTGAGCGCGCCCATACATTTATACCTCCCTCCTGGTGACCCTGCTCGAGCCTTCATGATTTGTGTACATGCAAATAATTGGCTGCAGGACGTTTCTCGGTTATTTGCATCCCAGGCTAACATGCTAGATTAGGGGAGGACGAATCGTGCTGCAGCAAAATGGAAAAATGGTACACACGTGTTGGGCTGATAAGGAACGGCAGACATGGGAGTCGAGGTTAATTTTCAGCATTTATAACAGTAATTTATAAGCAGATGTAAGACCGTCTCGGTGAATGCGTCCCATGGGCACGCAGAGGACGGGGATTTTCCTCTTGTTAACAACCGCACAATTATTCTGCTGTCAAAACGATGCACTGTAGCTGCTACTGTTTCGCGCCCGGGTTGCCAGATTGAACACTTATTTTCACGGGCGGTGTAATCTATTAAGCTAGCGTTAAAAAAAACAAAAAAAAAAAACAAACATTGAATTTAGTTGCTGTATAGAGTAGGTTTAAAATTTATAATTTACAGATAGTTTTCGGTCTAATGGACGGTTGTGAGACAACCTGGCAACTAGGGCTGCTAGGAATTCTGGGATCCCTGAAAGAACAGAGTGCACGCTTTATTTTAGTTATAGTTTAAATGTACTTCTTTCTTTCTTTCTTTCTTTCTTTCTTTCTTTCTTTCTTTCTTTCTTTCTTTCTTTCTTTCTTTCTTTCTCAATTATTTGCGTTTTATGTCTTAATCTTCTGTTCACATGTATTCATAACTTAACAGAGGTCAAAGTGTGTCCTTAGTGTTTCCTTATAATGATCTAAAATAGTTTACATTTATATTTAATCGTCCACATATTCTTTCCAGTCTATCTGTCCACACACACACACACACACACACACACACACACACACACACACACACACACACATGCACTCTAGTAAACTCTACGTTTTTGTATCCAAGCATTAACCTACCTAATAGCTAAAACAAGCTAGATAATCTAGTAACCTTATGCATCCTGTACAAAGAATGGTCAGCACTATACTAGACATTTCACTTAAAACAAACCTTCCATCCTAAACAAAGCAGGTATTCTGTGGGCCCTTTTAATACTCCTTGCCTCTCTCTCTTTCCTTGTCCATGCTGTTTTTGATATCTATATTGATTATTTTTTTGTTTGTTCGGACAATTTTTTATCAGCTCAACTGTGCTCATCACATTCGATTGCACATACAGTGGACTGAACTATTGTCTGAATAGGGGAATGCTAGTTAGGAAATTTACATTCTATCATTATTGCATGATTTCCTATTTTTGCTTGAATTCTTTTAGCTAGCTTTTATTAACTTGTTAGGTATACACCAAATCTGTCATAACTCTATGGAGTACTAGAATTTTTTGCCTGGATCCCCCCCCTACCTTCTTGGTGTATTCCTAGTGCCTTTGTGCTCAGATGGCGCATTATAGGACAAAGTCTACAATGCTCACAGAGCTCTCCTACAAAACTAAAACTTATCTTAAACTAAATTTAACCCTGTCAACATGTATATATATTTTTGACTTTACAGTTGGAAGACATTATGTGTTGAATTAAGGGGGATTTGTTGTTATGTAAATTGGGTGGACACTTTATTAGGAACACAATAATGATAAAGGGTAGGACCCACTTTGCTCTCTGAACAGGCTCAATTTGTTGTGGCATGGCTTCCAAAAATTCCTTTGAGTGTCTTGTCAAAGTTGACATAATTGCATCACACAGTTGCTGTAGATCTGTCAGCTGCACACTCATGCTGCAAATCTCCCGTTCTACCACATTCCAATAGTGCTTTCTTGAATTCAGATCTGGTGACTGAGGAAGTACACTGAACCCTGTCATTTTCATGGAACCAGTTTGAGATGACTTCTGCTTCGTGACATAGTGGATTATCATACTGGAAGTGTCCAGTATGTTTAATATGTGTAAATTGTGGCCATAAAAGTATGTGCATCAATAGACAGGCTGGTATTATTTGGCATGAAAGGCCCTGTATTTGTGTGTTCACACAGAGCAGGTTGGGTATAGGAATTTATGCTACTGTTGTCTCCTGGTGCAGGTGCTATACAATCTAAAAACAAAAACGTATATTGAATATACTGTAAGTAAATATAAAAATATATGTATAAACATGCTGCAGCCATTTTTAAAAACTGGGATGAAATAAGCCCCCTGCTCTTTACCCTGCTGATCCATGACTGCACACCAAAGTATGGCACCAACCTCTTCATGAAGTTCGCGGATGACACGCCTGTGAAGGGTCTCATCACCAACAACGACGAGAACCAACTACAGAGCAGAAGTCAACCGACTGGCCATGTGTTGCAGTGAAAACAACCTCTCCTTAAATGTGGAGGAAACAAAGGAGATTATTGTTGACTTCCAGAGAGCACACACCCAACACCCTCCTCTAACCACCAACAGTGCTGCTGTGGAGAGTGTACAGCACCAAGTTTCCTGGTGTGCACATAACCGAGGACCTCTCCTGGACACCTCAGCACAGGCCAAGAAAACCTCTATTTCCTGCACAAACTGCGAAAAGCCAGAGCCCCAGTACCCATCATGGAAACTTTCTACAGAGGCACTACTGAGAGCATCCTGCCCAGCTGCATCACGGTGTGGTTTGGGAACTGTTCCACCGGAAAACCCTGCAGCGCATAGTGAAGCCAACTGGGAAGATCATTGGTGCCCCTCTAACTTCTCTCCTGGACATCTACAACACCTGCCTTGCTGAACACTCTCCTCTCTCCTCACCTGTTCAACAATAGTCTACATTGTAACCCTCACAAGCACCTTGCTGCTTGTATTTGTGAATACTTGTAATTTAATCATGTACACATTTGTACTTCTACCATGTTTATATATAAACACTAGATCCCTGAAGGTGTACTGACCACTGCACTACACCCCACAAGAGCTGCAGTTTTGGAGATGCTCTGATCCAGTCGTCTAACCATCACAGTTTGGCCTTTCGTCAAACTCGCTCAAATCCTTACGCTTGCCCATTTTACTCGCTTCTAAAACATTAACTTTGAGGAAATGTTCACTTGCTGCCTAATATATCCCACCCACTAACAGGTGCCATGATGAGGAGACAATCAGTGTTATTCACTTAACCTGTCCGTGCTCATAATGTTATGCCTGATCTGTGTATATAATACGTAAACATATATGTGCATATCTTTTTTCAGTTGCATTTTTTCTTGTTACTGCAACGTAAGGCTGAGAGAAAGGCAATTTCAATCCTTGAAATTGACAGAATTGACAATAACAGAATTGACAGAATTGACAATAAAGCTGACTCTGACTGAAATAGCATACCACATACAGGTCCTGACTGATAGTTATTCGTTTAGAAATAGTTTCACTTTCTTAATATTTAAGTAGTGCTTGTGAAAATGCCAGCGTACAAGATACGTTCCTGTTTGACTGCACTGAACCGAAAGCAAATACGTCGGGACAGTCGTGAAAACCAACAAAGAAGTAAGCTTTTGATTCGACTCTATAGATTTATTAGATTAATTCGTCTTTAATGTAGCAGACTGTTTGTAGTGACTGAATTCTATCTTTTGTGTGTTTTTATTTACGCATAAGTTCATGGCTGGCGTTGTGAGTTTTGCCGGCTGGCGCACTGTTGAAGACGGCAAGACTCTTTCCGAGGATCAGGAGCCGAAATCGGGCCGGATTTACATCATGTATCATGGCACACATATCGGCAACGCCGAAGATATCATCAACCACGGCTTCAAGCCGTCCGCAAGCGGATTGCTGGGCAAAGGCGTGTACGTCAGCCGCAACATCGAGAAGGCCAAATGCTACCCGCTCCGAACCGACAAGAGCGACAAGGTCGTGTTCAAGCTCAAAGTCAATGTCGGCAAAGTGAAAAAAATCGACACCGACAACCATCCACTGCGCACGACCTGGCACAACGATGGCTATGATTGCGCATGGGTGCCTCCAAACAGCAATATCAAGTCAATCAAGTCCGGCCGAGAGGAGGACTGCGTGTGGGACCCGAAGCGCATCACTGTGGTCGACGTGGCGTGTTGCGTTGATGACGGCAAACGACGCAAGCTGCGGCAGCTCATCCAGAGCCTTGTGCGCAGCAACGAGTGTCCATCATGTCGCCAGAGCTCTCCGAAATTACCACACGAGTTACAGGATTGCTGGGAGTGCGGTAGCAGGATCTGTCCCTTTGAGAAAGCGCATGTGTGTATGACACCGGGGTAGATCCAGTCCTGGAGGCCCAGCACAGTCAGGTGTGTTGAAGGGCCTCCCAGTGTTGGCTGTGAGGAACTCTCAGTACAAAAAAACAACCTACCTGTTCACATTTTGTATTTTAAAGATACACTATACCGAAGTTCCCATGTGCAGAGTAAAAAAAAGAAGAAGATATAACTTAATGTATTGTGTCAGTCTTAAATAAAGGTAGAGTTTAACCGCATTTTTTTTTTCCTGAAAATGTGCATGGTCAAGTAATGTGACTTGTAACTGTGGCAATTATGTTACTGTTTATCTCAATGCCTCAACCAGTAAAATCATGAAATGTGTTTGTATGAGACACCATTATAAAACTTTTTTTTTTCACTAGGCTAGAATTTTCTTTTTGTTTTTCACCTTTGATTGTTTCTGTTATTTTGTCTTCTATCTATGTTTACTTTAGGTTCTTTAGTTTGGCATTGTTAGAACTAACCTTATAACCTAATAACTTATAGCCTTCCTATGTAACCAAATAGCAATACTTCAAGAAGGCTGGCCATCAGGGTTCACAAAGCATCTGGCTGGGACCAGAGCTGTGCAAAGGGATTAGAAACTTACAGTATGCAAATAAGCAAATAATGAATAATTAATAAAATGAAATCACTCGAGTGGGAGAGTTTTGCTTTCAGTCCAATGAAGGTCGCTGTAAAAAAAACTGTCCAGAAAATCACTAATTAAATATAGCTTTATTTACTTTAAAGAGTTTTTCCAATATTCACACAGCCCATGCAGTGTACACGGGGCAGCATATCTCTGCTGGGTCTCCCGAAAATTGTATTTAATTAATCAGAAAAATATTAACATGTATGTTAATCGTGTATGAATTTTTAAATGGTTCTTATATATAATATGATATAATATAATATAATATGTTCTTGATTGTATTAAAAGAAAATATTCCCAGAAAATCATTCAGTAATATAAGTGAAATGCAGGGCCCTGTTCAGATGAGCAGCAGCACTTTGTCCGAGCCCCCCCAAAAATAAAAGTAAGCCTGAAAAATATTACAAGTTTATTAGATGCCTACATTAAACAACAGTTTACAATTGTACAAACAACTGATTCTTGGAAGGAAATCAATGTTTTGACACATAGTTCCCTCGTTTAGGCTTACTCAGTCATATTAGATAGAAAGCTTGCCAGAAAGTTCCACAGGCCATCTGCTTGAGACCAGTTCTGAACCCGTTTGAAGTAGCTGAGCATCTGTTCAGGAGTTGAGTAAAGGTATGTTATCCAACATACCATAGGTTTATGTTTCCAAGGGCATAGTGATAGCGATCACATTAAAAAAAAAAAAAAATCCAGTCTAGACCACATCCTCTTCTGGCTGAAATCCAAAAAGGGATCAAGATATTTGATTGTAGCAAAGGGTACTATAGCCTATAAATTATGTATTAGGTGTATTTGTATGGGAATACAAATCACTGGAATAAAAATACTGATCACTGACTTGACCTGTTTATTCCTTTAACATGTAAGTTAAGTTCATGACAAGTTAAATTCATTTAAAGTTTTTTTTTTTTTTAATTCTGTGCCGTACGATACAGCTGTTGATATAAAAAAATAAACACCATGGATTTATGATTATTTTAGAAACATTATTATATTTTAAATTATGTCTATTGGATAGATAGCTGCAAGTATAGTTAAAGAGGCTTCCTTGGTGTGCCAAATTTTATTCTGGTGATAATCAGCTAATTTCCATTAACATGTGTTATGTTAAACAATTGGTGCTTTAGAATTAGCAGGAAATAAAATTCTAGGTACTCAATTAATACATCGATGTCAGTGATTTTATAATGGCCAAGTGTGTGATGAAGTATTTCCTAAATACTTTAATGGATCTCAAAATATGTCTGTAGTTGAGTTTAGGGGATACAAATAAAGGGGGGGGGGATTTCAAATTGGTTGAACTCACTTTTTGAAATAAATGTAAGACCTTTCATACTGAATTGATTTGTTCATATTAAGCTTAATGAACTAACCATCAAGATCTATTATTGTGGTGGCTTATGTGGTTAAGGCTCTGGCTCTTGATCAGAGGATCAGGGTTCAAGCCCCAGCACCACCAAGCTCCACTGTTGGGCAATTGAGCAAGGCCTTTAAACCTCTCTGCTCCAGGGGCGCTTTATCATAGCTGCCCCTGTGCTCTGACCCCAACTTCCTCAGCTGGGATATGTGAAGAAAAGAATTCCACTGTGCTGTAATGTATGTGTGGCAATAACAAAGGCTTCATGCCCTCAGTAACTTGCTAGCTAAAAGAAGTTGATGGCTACATCTCAGTTTAACTTATGGCTCAAAGACTATTACCTAACTCTTAATATAATACATTATGTTAATATAACTGTTGCATTTGTGTCAGCAGGCACAAAAAGACTAATATGTAAAATAGTTAATTAGCATCTTTTTCTCGATTCCCAATATGTGAGAACCTGAAGAGCAGATATGATAGATGAGGCTTCATGTTCTTTTTAAATCTGTGTTTTGCCTAAATATTCACTGGGTTGACTGGTTGCAAAATTCTACACTTTGATAAACATTTTTTTGCTGAAGGCACTGACACCACATCCTAACACAGGGTTAAAAATGACTTTAATATCAAAGTGCTTCTTGTATTGATTTCCTGGTATTGCATCTTGGTGTCCAACAGAGTGGTAGGTGCAGTACGTTATGTTTGCAATGAACCCTGTGCTGAAGCTGTAGGTGAGCTTATAGAAGTCAAAAGTTCGCCCAAAGAGTGTTGAGTCCATACAGAGCTTTAACCAAGACAAGAACCTCCAGAGAATTACATTTGTTATGTATGTTCAGCAAGAGCATGTCCAGCAAGGAGCACACATGCAAGCAGGCTTCAATTTCACTCTGTACAGCAGAACTGTACAACAAATTTCATGTTCCTCACCCTGCTTTGGCAATCCTACAACCTATCTGAGTCCTTTCAGGGTATTAGTGGATGTGCTGTTGCGTGTTCTGGTACAGCCCAGTGAAATATCGTCATGCAATTGTGAATTCATTTCAGGTCACGGCTATGGTTTTCCAGTGTAATTGCCCCTACACTCCAGAGTTAATGCTTCAGTGAGGCAGTCATAGTGAACTATTCAGTGAGCCTCTGTCATCTCAGCTCTCTGTGTAGTGCTGTTTTTCTGAAGAGAGATTTCTTGCTAGCACAACGTTTGTTTACTAAACTCATTCATTACACAGAATACAACGAAATGTTTCACACCGAAATACAATGTGATTATTAAATGACTTTTAACTTTTGTAATGATTACATGCCTTTATTAAACATGATTTAAATACTCTGGTAATATGTTACTCATGCAAAATTCTTTTTCTGCTTATTGTGCCATAGCAATTAAAGTGTGTCTGTAACACACATCATATCTCTCCTTTAGATAGCTACGAGTCCTTGGGAGCTGAAATGCTTTGTGCAGGAGAAGGAGAGATGTGGAAATGGATTTCCCACAATTGATTCTGTTGATGAGTGAGATACAGGAGGGAAAGATAGAGGATTGCAAATTAGCAGAATATAAGATGCAAGGAACAGGCGATAACAATAGATATCTTAGCTAGTGCAAATGTATCTATTTTCATTATGACTTTGTATGAATCGAATTTCTTTCAGTTTTTTTTGCATGCTTTTACTAATTTCTTTGTAAAAAATATCTGCCAATAAAACAATCTGAAAAATGTGTAGAAATTAGTATAAATAAGACATATCTGATGTATAATCAGACATAAAAGATTCTAGATGACTATTCCAGCAAACATGTTAAGAAATGTGGGGAGTGTGCTGAGAATTAGGGCTTGAATTAATGTAGTACAGTGTATTAACCACATGGGAGCACTGTCCCTCCACCACACAGACACACAAGAGGCTGACCGAAAGACTGGTAACTTTTGAGAAAACACTGTTCGCTTTAGACTTCACTTTTATTTACTTTCTTTACATGTACCAAATGATTAATGCGCTTAGCCACTCTAAAAAGCATACCTAAGACAAAAAAATCTGCAGCTATTCAGAATATGGTGCAAAAAAATAAATATATATATATATATATATATATATATATATATATATATATTGCCTTAAGATACAAATACAATCCTCAGAGGACTCATGGATTGTCTTCATTTATTTAAACTACGATAATTTAATTTAGTAATGTAGCTTGTAGAAGTAAAAACAGCATATGTAGTTCTTATAATAAATCATGAGTCCAGATGGTTGTTTTCCAGTTATTGTTTTTTTTGAGTAAGATCCTAGACTGCTGGCTCATACAGAATATGTGTTATTTTTCTAAAAAAAAAAAAATGTGTGAATGTGTGCAGACATAGCCCTGGCAGATGTGGTGCTGAAAATCTTGCGCTTTCTGATGAAGGACCAATGGAACTGGCTGCGAACAGAAATCATCCAGAATACTATTCAGTTGCTATTTGGCACGTTTATAGAGAATACAACACACACACACACATCAAAATCTACCTCTAACCTTAATTTCAGTAACCCAAAGGAAATCATTTGTCTTTTTTTCACTTTTTAATATTATAGTATATATAGTATATAGCTCCTTAATTGTACCCAGATGTAAAGGTGGATCTTGGCACGCTGCAAATTCAGCCTTAAGACATGTGTATCCAGTGTGCCCTACAATGGACTGGTCACATCCATCTTCATGCCTGGTGTTCCTATCCAATGCAACTCTGACCAGTATAAAGATGTTACTGAAAATGAATGAATGAACTACAGTTTTTGGCATGGTTTGTGGTTAAGCATGCTTGTGAGGACAGTGCAGTCTTTCATATTAAGCGAATCACATTGAAGCTTCGCCTGTAAAAATGTACAACATATTTTGCAGCAACAGTATGGAAGTTATCTATTTGGTTGGCAATTCACCAAAGATCCTGAAACAACTGAAAGCAGGGCCTATCACATGTGCATGAGTTCAGTAGTAGTGGAATGCAACTGTAAGTCAAGTGGAGAAATTGGCTCAGATAACCAAAGGCCTCCGTTACAGCCGGCCAACAAGATAATCAGGATTCAACAGTTTGCTTCATATCTGGATTCAACAGTTTGCGTCATTGGTCAGAACCAGGCACAAGGCATTCCAGTAGTTATTGTAAAACTTCAATTATAGTGTGCTATGATAATAACTCAGCACAAAAGTTTACCAGATATTCTTTTGGTCAGTGTAATCGCTCATCTTCGATTGCGACAAAGATGATGAGAAGACCTCGATATGACCTTTTGAGAACAATTATACTGCTGCATTACACTGAAATCTCTGGCAGCCCAATAAAATGTATCCAATAGACCAAATGGTGAGCTGGACTTGGAGAGCAGTTGATTCATGTCACAATTCACTAATTTTCCCAAATGTAGACATTAATAAACTCCAGCCTGTAAACATTGCTTCTTTGTATACAATATGCTGGCTCCTCAGACTAGGAGTAGCATCTGATCACCTCCTGATGATGATGATGAGGGCCTGGCCTTATATGATGTAAATTGGAGAATATTACTACAGCTGGAAATAAAGGCTTGCTAGTGAGGGTAGACCAGTGCACCCCAAATGCACCTCTACGTTCGGATAATGGCATTCTTACAGCATGTGCTGTCTTTCTACTAATGTTGCCCACTTAACATGCCAACATTAATATTTGTTTGCACGCACAGTGAGCAATTCTTCAGTGAGCCTGTAAGAGCTAAGCGGCTCTTTTGGCTCTTTTGGGTTTTTTTCACCAGGCTCCAGCTTTTGAATTTTTCATAGTCGTTTACTGAGTATGAACAGGCATAAAAAATACAAGTCTTATGTTAAGGAAACTTGCTTAATTGCCAAATACTTGCAAACAACAATGCTATAAAGATAATCTAAATGGTGTGATTTTTTATGATTTGGATTAACTAGTGCTTTTGCCAGCAGCAAACATAATTATGCATAAATATGAGAACAGTGTGTAACATAAATCTTTTTTCGTTTCATTATTTGGAGGGAGTAGCATATCTCCTGCTGTGTCTTTTTATTGCCTAGGCTAAATAAAAGTTTTGTCTCAGAAAATGCTGAGACAACCGGTTCTTTGATTAGCTGTCTATATTCTGTCTATAGCTGTCTGTAGTCGGGGCAAGTAAAGAAATAATTACGCCAATTGAACTTTTAAAGGTGAATTTCTATTGAACGGACTGAAACACTGTGTTGAATGACACAAGTGGAGAATGATATGAGGTGTACAGAGTGAATGGAACTTGTTAAAGCAAAATTTCCAGTGCAAATACATCTCAAAACCACACACACACACACACACACACACAAAAACAAAACTTAAAACTAGCTGTTGATGGTATAAAACAGAACAGTTACAAAACTATATACTTTATGTTTGTTATGTTTTGATCAATGGTTGGAAAAAAAAACACAGGTCAGTATTTTAGACACCTGAATTGAAAATCAGTTTTTCCTTGTGTCCTCCAAGTCCCAGCTTTCTTCTTTCCTTTCACTTTTACTACCTGCAACCTTGTTCAAAAAGACCCAATGTGTTGCAAAATGATGGTTACACTGGCAACCCTGCTGATATAATATATATATATATATATATATATATATATATATATATATATATATATATATATATATATGTATATATATATATATATATATATATATATATATATATATATATATATATATATATATACATATATACATATATTATATATGTTATATATTGCATTTAGAATCATTTAGAAATCCTGAACGTTTAATATTGTTAGTGTGTCTGTCTGTTACGTTACTTTATATAAAATGACCTCTTGTCCCTTTGACATGCACAGAACAGGATGTGTGTGAGCCAAACCCAGAAGTGTGGCAGTCTACCATGGCTCTATTCTTAATTATGATGTAGGCCCTGTTAATAATTTTAGTGTTTTTTTTTCACCAACGCTGGGCTGTGTATGTGTTTGTGGTTTACAATGGTAATGGATGGTGAATATAGTTAGCATGGGTGTGGCTTTAAATGACCTTTGGTTGGTGTCCCAGGCTCAGAATGTTCTGGAGCTGGTTTTGGGCCTTTGACCCTTTACGCTTGGGTCAGTGGCTGGTTTTGGCATGTGAGGTTGCAGGCAAACTCCAAACCAAACCAAAGCAGGATATAGTGATATCACTTTACTGCAATGCAATGTTCATAAGGTTATATGTCACCTGTACACGCTGTTCTTAGCAACATTACATAAACCTCTTTTTTTAAATAAAATTATAAATATTTCAGTAGGCATCAGCTGATCAGCTGTCTAAATGATGAATTTATGCTGACATCAAGCTGGCAGAACACTCAAGTAAAGTGAGATAGATCTGTGATGACATAAAGTTTATGTTATGACAGAAGCAGCTGGTATAAATGGACTTGCAGGGCTAAGCCCCCTGTCTGTCAAAGATAAAAAGACATCAGTATAATGTTTCATTTCTGGCTTCCGCATCAGATTATTTGCTGTTAACAAATGTCTCAAGGTTGATTATTTTGAACTTTTGTGGGACCAAGTGCATCAACACCACCAGGGGTCATAAGAAAGACAGAGACACAGATAGAAACGTGGAAAGAAACACAGAATAGAACGGAAAAGCAACACTGGGGCTGAATTCATGCTAGTCCATGCTCTAGATTCATGCAGCCTCTCAGTGACAGTAATGTAGATTCGACACTCATGAGCTCTCATCTTCTTTTGTAGCTGTTAATTTCAGGCCAATTCACTGACACATCCATAACACACCATTTGTGACTGAGAAGGCACACATGAATTGTAATGAATGTGAACAAGGAGGGTTAATTATGATCATACAATCAACCCTTATTTCCCCAAAATGCCTTTGGAGGAGAAACTAAATGCGGGCTTAATCACACTCTGTCCAATCAAAGTACAAAGACACATGACAGAACTGAATATTTAGTGTTTTTGGTTGAATTAAAGAACTTTTCTGTTTACAATAATTGTTTTTTGGAGAAAGCAACAAAACATCTTTAAACAATAATTCAAAACAGTTGTCTATCTGTCTTTTTGTGTGTGTAATACTTTGCTCCACATCATTTATATCATGCCATCAATGAAACCTCATGCTGTAATTCATTTCTCAAACTTAATAGTTTCCTTGCTGAGTTGATAAATATTAGATTTTAGCCTTCCATATAATATCAACAAACAACTGTCACTATGTTACCACATTTCCCAGGCTGACTGATGATAAGATAAAAACATAAATTGTGTTTGACTTTGCGTATTTAACCCCCTCTTGGCATGCTTTGTCACATGACCACAGTTATATGATAATGTGATAAAAATTATATGATAATATGATTCAAAATGACTTACAGTGACACATCCACTTTTATAGGAAAAGCTGCTTATTTATGTACTCATGCAATCAGCCAATCATGTGGTAGCAGCACAATGCTTCAGTTTATGTTCACATAAAACATCAGAATGGATCTGTAATCATAACCACGCCGTGTTTGTGGGTGTCCGATGGGATGGTTTGAGAATTTCAGCAAATATTCATTTCCAGGGACTTTAATACACAACAATCTCTAGAGTTTTAATGATGCAAAAAAAACAAAAACATCTTGTGTGCAGATGGTCTGCAGTCTGAAACACCTGTGATGAGCAGAAAAGCAATTCAGAACACACAACATATTAAACTTTGAGGTAGACAGAAATGAACAATAATCTGAGCCTGTCATGGGCATAGACTCACCCAATCCGGACAGCTGAAGACTGGAAGAGAACAAATTATTATTTTAAAATGATGTGTCCAATTTGGGTCTATGCCCATGATAGCCCATGGAACCCAGTATGGTCTTCTGCTGATGTAGCCCATCCATAATGTTTCATTTGCTCGTCTGCTTACCATGATTATCCATGATATCCTCACTGGAAGCTTGAACCAATCTGGCATTTTCTTACTTCTCCTCTCTTCCACCCACAGAAATATTGCTCGCTCAATGTTTTGTGTTTTGTAAACTCTAGAAATTGATGTCTGTCAAATTCCAGGGAAATCAGTTTCTGAAATACTCAAACCAGCCTTTCTGGCACAAACCACCATATCGTGGTTAAAGTCACAGATTTTACACTTTTCCCAGTTCTGATGTTTAATGTGAATATTAACAGAAGTTCATGACCTGTCTATGCATGAATTTATGCACTGTGCTGCTGTCACATGTTTGTGTGATTAAATAAATCTTCCATAATGAGCAGGCATACAGGTGTTCCTATTAAATGGATGGTGAGTTTATTTTGATATATACCTAGATATCAATATTAAATAAAGCCGTCTCTATGTATGATAGTTATTGAAATTTGAAAAGTGTATTTAAGGTAATGAAAGTTGGCTTGAGAGGCTTGTGTAGGTTTCATGTAACCCTACTAAGTAAGTAAAGTGTTACCTAAAGGACACTGTAACGTAAACACAAGCCCTAAACACATAAAGCTTTACCAGACAGGTGTACAGCAAGGTCAAAGACTTTAAGTAACACACTTGCCTTGTAGATTAAATAAAGGTTTGCTATTTTATTCTGGCTCATCAGGAGAGGTGCTTTCTTCTGAATGCATGATGAAAAGTATCTGATGACAAGAAACAGTCAGTTTAATTTATTTTGCCTTTTGTCTATAAACTGTTGAAAATTTATAAGTTATAAAATGCACAAGATTTTCAGTTTTAGTATTTGCTTTGCAGAGTGGCCAGCCAAGGACTTCAGATGTCAGTTCTTCACCAGCTGCATCTGGTAAATGCTTGACTGTCAAGCAGCACCATGAGCCACAGTCCAGTACGTTAGAAAGGCAGAGCCTCTTGGAAATTGGAAGAAGAACAAGGTGAAGCAAAAGAAGATACATTCATATTTCAGATAATCTAGAATCAGGCAAAAACACCTCGACCCTTTTCAGCTTTTCATCTTCGTCATAGCATCTCTCAGGCAGAGACAATGTTGGCCCCACATGCTCCACAAATACAGTGATGTGCTAAAACTCTTGGTCCAACAGGAATATATGTTTGAGTATTAAATGTGTACCTATGTGTATGGGCTCTGTTGGCCCATTTCTCAATGAGGTAGTAAACTGGCCTTGTTAAATCATCCTAACCTATGTTAACAGGCCACTTCAGGTCGATTCGAGAGTGCTTCAGGACAGTCTGCATCTGTCTGTGTGTTCCTAAACGTATATCATTGAGCATGACAGCTTGATGGAGTTGCCAATAATCTGTTTATTCCATTTGGCAAAGGATTTTAAAACAGTGTCTGAGTGAGTATGTGTTTGTAGCTGTCTGCTTTCCTGTTGAATCATTAGTCCCTAAACAGATATTCTTCAGAAGATCAAGTTTGAGAACATTGCAGTGGGATCTCCTGGAAGATGTTTTCTTGTTGGCCATTTCCTTCCATTGTTCTAAGGGTTTGGGGATTTCCATTGTTTTAGTTTACTGTGTGTGTGTATGTGTGTGTGTGTGAAAATCTGTGAGCATGTTTTTACATCTTGATGGGTGATATCTGACAGTTTTTGACCTTGTAGAGCTAGTTGGCTGGTCCCTGTGAAGAAACCTTTTTTTACCTGCAGTTTTTATTTAATATTAGTTCCACATTATGTTATTTATTTAATTTTTATATTTACTTTGGGACAGTGGTTTTTGTTAGGAGGTACTGAAGAATATAATGACATACCCTTTTAAGAGTGTAATATCCAAACTTAACAATCCCACTCCAGAACACCAGAGGGCACCCTCTTCCTAGTTTTGGTCTAATTTCCTTCTCACATTGTGCCCCATAAACCCTTTGCACTTGGATCTTTGCCCTATGTCTAAGCCCTGTAAATTTCAGAAAGCTTAACCTGATAAAATTGACACTCACCGAGTGAAGGCTTCGTCTGACACTTAGTGAGAGTGAGTGAATTGTAATAAGCTGTTGTCCCTCAAGATCAACTCCTGGGTGGCCATGAACAATACCATCAGCAAATGGGAGTTCTTTGCCCCAACAGGGGGAACTGCAAGGTCAAGTTATGTTTCAAACTATGCTTCCTAAGAAAAAACAGTATTCAGGCAAGGCTTCAGTGACGTGCTCCAGACGATTTGCCATGCAGGGACTATGCACTGTCCCATAATCAGTTTATGCCACTGATCATTTAAACCGACAATCTGTACAGGCCATAATGTCCATCTCATCAGTCACTCAATGACTATCAACCCATCTGCCAAGATTGGTGTGGCTCCTGCTTGATTGAAATGAAAACCTGCACCCACCCTGCCCTTTTGTGCTTGTGTTGTACTCTAACTTGACATTCCAGGTTGTGAGAGCCAAATGTAAAGACTCTCCCCAGAGGGAAACACTTTTTAATCATCTTGTAATCACCTATTAACCCAGGAGCCCTAAGGTCTGTTTGGCTGTCTACTCGCGATCCAGTGATCTCATAGAAATGGGGAGAACTCATGACCTGCAACCAATCCTGTTAAGATGACTGTCTGTTCTATCCAACTATGCTGAAAGTCCAGACACTTTGACCCCCTGGCAGGTGGTCAAGGCTGAGGGGGGCTATCACCCAGGTATGTACCATGCTCAAATGTTACTGTGAAAAACATTAGCAGTTTCACCATCCATCACTGAAGTACCTATGTTACATTGTGGTGTGACAATGGACCAGGGCAAGCTCATCTCCTGGGTCCAACATGAGATGACAAAGGAACTAAAACACTTCCTGGGTTTTACAAACTTCTAAAGACACTTTATCCAAGGTTTCCACATCTTGACTGACATCCCTGCTCAATGGTTAACCCAACAAGTTTAAATGAAACCCAAGTCTTTGAGACTCTCAGATTTCTTACAGTCCCTATTTTCCACCATCCTGATCCTGTGCAGCAGTTTGTGGTTGAAGTGAACATGCCAAAATTGGGGCAATGCTTTTCCAAAGACACGTTAACCCCTCAAAAATGTACTCGTGTCTTCTAGTCCAGAAATTATAGAAGGCAATCTAGGAATCAAAAACTACTCACCATTAAATTGCCTCTTGAAGAGTGAAGACGCTGGCAAGATGATTCAAAACACCCCTTCGCCATCATTACTGATCACTGAAAAGCAAGACTCCACCAAGCCAGGTGGGGCATTCACTTTTAAATGTTTCAATCACTTACCAACTTCAAAGAATGGTAAGGCTGCCTCCTTATTATGTATATATGAAAATACAAACTTTCACCAAGAACTAGAGTCAGAGTCATGTGTCCTGATTTTTTTAGCCCCCACACAACCTTTGGGAAATAATAGAGGTGACTCATCAAATCCACTATGATGACCACACACTGCCAGCATTATCCAATGGATAAAACATCCATACTAAGAACTACAAAAGAGAGGAAGTTAATCCATGGGGTCAACAGCTCTCTCAGCACCAGACATACAAGCATCACATGCACCGAAAGCTCTGTGGAACAAAAATTCTGGCGGGACAGTATGTGAAGAGATATTGAAGACTATATTGCAGATGCAGTTCACTGACCAAATCCTTATGCCAATCATCTGCAGGGATTTTGGAACCACTTCCCATTCAATACCACTTCTGGGCACATTTAACTCAATTTCATTGATATTTCACTTGTATTTGTGCCCAAAAACCCTTTAAATGACATGTTTTGCTGCCATTTTGTTTGCAAATATGCATATCTTTAGTATCATGATGCGACATATCTGTCATATCGCCCACCGCTGGATCGAGGTCAGATTCAAGTGTAGCCATTACATTAATTAATTAATCAATCATTGAATCAATCAATTAATTGATTCATTAATCATGCAATTCAGTGAATAATAGGAGAGTGGTTAGAATTTTGGAAAACTAATCAGAAGATCCTGTGTTCAAATCTCACTTCTGCCAAACTGCTCCCTCTGCGCCCTTGAACAAGGCCCTTAACCATCAACTGTTCAGTTGTGTAAATGAGATGGAAGGTCCTCACAAGAATGCTCTTTAGCACACATTTTTGCATCCTAAAATTAACTAATCACTCACAGGTAATGATCTATATTTGTGTGTTTAAGGTACAGCCTGTTCCTGTTCTGTTTAACTGGAGGTACTTCATTCTGCAGTGTGTATGGAGCATCTAAAGTCAAGTGCAAGTTAACTTGGGAT
The DNA here is from genome assembly GCF_019097595.1 of Hemibagrus wyckioides. Lineage (NCBI taxonomy): Eukaryota > Metazoa > Chordata > Actinopteri > Siluriformes > Bagridae > Hemibagrus > Hemibagrus wyckioides. The sequence goes on along the minus strand of NC_080737.1, from coordinate 12,139,323 downwards.
CAGACATACTACCCCTAGCTCTTACTAAGCTATGCCGTTTTTGTCTGGTGTCGTCCATCAAATAATGCTTGTGTATTACAAACACAGATCTTGCTGAGAATAAATGGTGACCGATTACATTAGCTAAGAATAAAACAGCCTTATACTCCCAGGACGAATGCACAAACTCATACATCACACTTTAGTGAACCTTATTTAGATGATGTTGGTCTCCCAATATGCAGCAGACTCTGATGCACTCTCTGGTGTTCAAGAATACGTGTCCCACTGGATGCAAAATCCAAATCCAGATAGGGGAATGTGCTAAATGATTCTGCTGTGTAAACTGGCATAGCTGAAAGGTCACTGAGTGGGCTTTTTTTAATGTTCAATTACAGCACAGCTCTGGTTTCTTCTGAATAGTGGATCAAGAGGTCTCCATTCCATCCTGTGGCATAAACACCCAAAGGACAGCTATATTTCTGCCTCTGCCCTCATCTCACCACAAAAACATCTTAGTATTCTGCATGTGCATGTCCGCATGTTCTTGTCCACCATGACATTACGTTGTGCTGTGGGTCTGTTTTTACAGCATCTAAACAGAAACTTTCCAGTATATCTGGATACAAACTGTATTAGTGCATGAAAATGACTCACATTTGAAATGATACTTTTATTTAGACCGCTAGCATTAGTCATTTTGAATCATTTGATCAAATATGATCTTGAGCTGCAGCGTTTTATGTAATTTGTCACAGATGCATGGATGCACATGCTGCTCCACTTGCCGTTCTCATTTTGAACAGAGGAGGTCATCAATTCTATCAAATAGACTGATGGATGGACAGTTAAATATAAACACTGTACTTCTACATGCTTCCAATGAGGCCTTTTTGTAGTCTGTTTAATCTTTCTTGCCGCTTCACAACAGAATGTGCATCTAAAGATTAGTGCAAAAGTTTTCATACTCTTAGGACAAAATAAAAAAGACAAAGAAATTTATAAATAATCATTAATTATTACAAGAAACAAAAGTGGTCAGATAGCATATGTTATATGGAAAAATATGTTTGAAAGTTTACATCTCCCTTTGTGAATGAGAGAAACACACTCTTGCTTTTTTCTTTTTGTTTTTCAGCTTAAATCAGGTCAGGAGAAATTGTTCAAACTATTTAACATTTTCTGTTTGGTTTGCCTTATTTTTAGTCTGTTGTCTTGACTTTCTTTGGTGTTAAATTATGAAATAAAGGTATGTTTTTCTTTTTCTTTCTTTTTTTTTTTTACCCAGAAACAATAAGGGGTGCAAACCTTTGCACTTTATTACAGCCTCATGAGACTGAAGTACTGTGCACATGTTGTGTGATGTTCGGTTCAGACAGCAGGTGGTACTCTGGCACTACTGGGAGACTTAAAAATTATAAGAGCCAGTTTCACTTTTTTTTATTTTCAGAATTCCTCATGATTTTAAGTTTGTATAAACTAATTTCCATAAATGTTCTGTGACAAAAAGTGTTTGAGTAAATTGCATTTCTTTTCTATTTTTGACCACCAATAAAGAATCCCATTGACTTTTTGGACAGACATTTTGGTTCTTTTACAAAGTTTATGTGGTTACTTGAGTTAGTCAGCTGTAACAGGCCATATTGGAAAAGCTAATTGAGTGCCACCAAAAGCAAGAAGAAAACCATCATGTCACAGGAATCAACAGGGACCTCAACCCACTTTTTCTGTTCTTTATTATTTATCAGAATCTCCTTGTGAACCCTTTTCTCTTTATCCTATTCTGGCTTTGCCACAGCTGAAAACAGTCCTATGTTGATCCAAAGTGGAAATAAGAGCTTCAGGTTTATGAAAAATACTAACTAGCTTTGAGGAACCAGTTATTGTTCCAGCCATACACTGTTCCTGAGAAGATGTGCAGATGTGCTACATAAGAGACTAAACTCTCTGAGGTTTGGGATGCCAGTAGGAACTCTTGAGTTATATACCTTGAGGGGAACCAGACAAAAAAAAAAAAAATCGAACCAATAGTTCCAGCTGCTTCATTCTGCAGGGTTGTTGGTGTGATCAGTAGCATGCTTTAGCAATGAAACACACACAATTAGGTCACCCTGGAGTTATCCAATAGTTCAAAATTTGTGGTGTCTATGTATTTTGGAAGATTGTTTAGCTTAATACTCAAGTTACATACAGTACTCTGACCATCTGCTGCTGTGGATGGTAACACATTGATACCATAAATACTTCCCAAGAAACAGTTTACGCCCAAGACTTGCTCTTTCTTCAGTGGATAAATATGTCTGGATACTCTAAGTACTACTGTTACAAAGTCCTGTTCTCATTCCTGGACACTTTTTCACAATATTCTCATACATTTTTATATATATACATACTGAAAGTCCTGTTAGACTTTACATCACACAGTAGCTAAAGCATAATGATTTCTAATCACACTAGCCACTGTCTTAGAGCAGGATGGACTGCTTTTGAGTTTGGTTCCCCTCAAGATTTCTTTCTCATGCCATCACAGGACGTTTTTCTCGCCACTGTCACCCCTGCTTTGCTCATTATAGATCTAAATTTACATCAAGATTTCTGTAAAACAGCTTTGTGACAATGTCTTTTGTTTAAAGTGCTGATTTGAACCATTTTGTAACAGTCCTGTTCAAATGGACTGAGCTTTTTATATAAACAAGTAGAAAAAACATTTGCAGAGATAGTGAATCCCAAATATTTACAGCAGATCCAGTTTAAGCCAGTTTAAGCTAGTTATTTAACACATTTTTATACGTTTTTGTTGTTGCATATTAGGTTTGTAGGCCATGCAAAAAAATACAGTAAACCGTATTTTGCTATCACTAACACATTTGGTAGAAAACCCAAATTTGCACCCAGCTCTCCTTTATTATTGTTACCACATCACTTCTTGAGCTATCACGGTGATTTCAATTAATCTGTTAATGTCTGAACTCCGAGGTGAATAAATGTCAAGGTCACATTCTGGTGTTCCCCTGTTGACGCTTGTACTAGGACAGACTTATATAATACTCAGACAGGCCATTTTTTATGTACTGGCAACATTGCTATAACATGGATCAAACTCAATAAAATGTTTCATTTTTAGTGGCGGAAGACAGCAATAGAAGACACAGACAAAAAGAAAAAGAGAAATAAAATGTGGAACATCACTTCTTGTGGTATGTGCTGGCTTCCATTGCAGAGATGAGAAGACGTGGCAGCTACATGTGATGTGGATCCAGCGCAGACAGCTGATAATTGATTTTCCCCATCACTCTTCAGTCAGGCTGTTCCTAGTGGTCTGCTGAAGGATGGCATACGATGCCTTAGCACAAACAAGCGTTTTGGAACACGAAGATCAGATCGCAGACTAAGATACGTCTATCCGTATTCACTCACCATCTAGCTTATGAGGAACACCTATAAACCTGCTCATTCAAGCAATTATACAGTCAGCCAAATATGTGGCAGCAAATGCGGATATAGTCCAAGAGCTTCACTTAATATTCACATCAAACATCAGAGTGAGGGAAAACTATAATCTCAGTGATTAAGATGGGATGGTAGCAGATGTGTGTTCCAGAAACTGCTGGAATTTTCTCTATAGTGTTTACACAGATTGGTGCAAAAAAAAAAAAATTCCAGTGGCAGGCAGGTTTGTAAACTCTCACTAACTTTTATAGTCACTCTTTACAACCGTGGTGAGAAAAGTTTACACAATATGCTTAACCCTAAAGCTCCGACAGTAGAAGATCTGCCTCCCCTCTGTCAGCCAAAAACAGGAACTTGTGGCTACAGTTGGCTCAGGCTCACCAAAACTAGATAGTTTGGATAGGCACAACATGATCTGGTCTTTATCCAGTCTTTAACTGTCCAGTTTTAGCGAACCTGTGCCCACTGTAGCCCCAGATACCTGTTCTTGGCCGACAGGAGGGGAACCAGATGTGTTTTTTCTGCTGTTGTAGCCCATCCACCTCAAGGTTCAGCATGTTTGTGCAGTGAGATGTTTTTCTGCTCACTGTGGTTGTGAAGAGTGGTTATTTGAGTTGGCATAGCATTCTCTTATTTGGCCCATCTGCCTCAAAGATATTATCTGTCACATAATTAGCTATCTGGATAATTGAATGATATATGCGTAAATAAACAGGTTCATAGGTGTCCAGTGAGAGTAAGTACATGTGAAACAAATGAATTTGTATTTGTTTGTACTCTATTGATTTTAAATATCTAGGATGGGAGCGTGTACAAATTGTTCAGTGCCTCAGAGGAGAATAAACAGATGTACCTCTTGCCAGATTCCGAAAATAAAAGCTGCTTTTAGTGACCAAGCATTTTAGACTTCTATTTCTGCCTTAAAGTGTGACCTTATATTTGTTTATTGAGTTCAGGTTTAAAGTTTTAGTCCAATTAACATACTTTTCTCATGTTCCCAAACACTTGTGCACCATTTCCACAAAAGGCTAAGTCCACTTTTAACAACCTAGAAGTTTTTCTTTTTTAGTTACATCAGTTAAATAAAAAAAAAAGTAATACAATATTTTGTAAATTAAACTCCTGACACAAGATTACATCATTCCTTATTAATTATGTCTTTGATATTAGCCAGAGGTTATTTATGGAAAGTCTTCTTTATTGAAAGCAGTAGAGATTGTAATAAAAAACACAATGCCTAGTGTTAATCTTTAAGAGACAACTGCAAAATGTTTACTTAAATGAACCAAACAATTATATGAAATATGTAGGGCCACAAAAGTCTTTAGAACAAGAGTGGGAACATTATAAAACCTTTTCCCCGTACAGCTAAAAAAAGACTTCCTGGTAGTGCACGCAGCCTTTTGGACGTGAGTATATGCAATCATAAATACACCATATATCAAATTTCAAGAATGATAAGAGGTGTGTCAAGTGTGGTAATGAGGGCCTTAATCTGGATCTTCTCCCTGAAATCTATTAGAATTCTGGGAAAGAGGGAAATGTCTGTCAAACACGGTCCTGCTGAGGGGGGGTGACCTGTTTTACTTCTCTTTGAATCTTGTCTGCTCCTGGCTGCAGGTTTAATTGTGTGCATATGGCGATGCAAATGTGTGTGTGCACTTGCATGAATGTATACGGAAAAAGGAAAGTCTGTGTTTTACTTGTGAGTAAACGAGTATAGACATAAAAATGTGCGTCTGTCTCGTTAACTGTGTGTTTGTGTGTCTGTCTTTGAGAATGCGAGTGGCTAACTAAAACAAATGCCTTCCATGCTGGCTGCTATTTCTGGAGAGGAGGCACGCGACCCTGGAACCCTGCTTGGCTGGCAGACAGACCGACACACACACACACACACACACAATTGTCTCTTTCACTTTTTTAAAAAAAATTTTTTTGCAGTTTTTGTAAAAATGCAGTTTTCCTCGAAGAGCCATGATCCTACATGGGATCAACAGTGTCACATATTCCTGTCATTATAAAGAACTAAAAAAACACACATGCATACTCATAGTGCAGTGAAAAGCAGGAAAAATAAACGTGCTCATCCTGATGATGTCCTGCCATGTTTTTGAAGTTGTCCTCTGCATTATAGACACTACTTTGGCCTGTCATTTGAATTGCACAATATTTCCTCCCTAGGTTTTAGGGGGGTGGAATATTGTGTGTGACTTGCATGAGGACTGCACATTAGTTCCATTTATATGCTGAAAAAAGCACAAGCTGTTTTAGTATTATGATATAATGTGGCTGAACATTGACCCTAAGAATCGTGGCTAGACATTGCTGGCATCATCATGTAGCCCTGTACCAGACAGAAGGGACAATACTGCACTTATTAACAGTTGGTGCTCCATTTCATGTGTTATTGTAATAAAGTCCAGTCCTTAGATTTGAAAGCAGCAGTGTTATGCTGTCTTGGCTTGATGCTCAGGTCTTGAAAAGTAAAGAGGATTTTCACTGACATGTCACAGTATGAACAAATTGTTGACCTGTACCATCAGCCTAATAGTTCCTGAGATGTCATTCACCAGGCCTGCATTTGGACACTGGGATTAATGGAAACAAAAACAGAATTAAGTACATCCTTTGTTTTTTCTGCTCTTTTTCATTCACGCTCACTCAAAATATTTTTTTTTTTTTGAAAAGATGAAATTCACTCAAATACATTGTAAAACATGAGGTACTAATGAATCAGTTGGCTTGTGACACAAATACTTGATCCTTGATGTTTTTTAATTCGAATCGTTGAATCATAACATCTGTAAGATATTGAAATCTTCACCGTTATTGTTTGTCAGCTATCAGATCAGATCAAACATACACACCCGTGTTGTAACAGGGGATAACAAAAAAATTTTTACCAAAAAAGGGTTGAGAAAGTAAAGAGTAAACCCGGCGTGAGAATACACTGTGACTAAAACGATTGCAGTAACTTCGTATTCCTCAGCATGCATGTGCCTTAGCGTGTCATGACTAGCTTCGAACCTACATTCTGTAACTTCTCAGTGCTCTGGGGAATTATGGCTGAGAGTTTAAATATTAAAAAGAATTCCTGGCATTACAGTGCAACAGAATTAGCCGATTTGGATCAACAGATTCTAATGAAAGGATTAGATCATCCATCTCCAGCCTAATCTATTTAGTACAGAGCCATCTAAATCATTGTCTCAGAGTATCATGATCGTAACAGAGCCCTGTATCCAGATCTGAGGCATGCCAATAATTAATTTTAATAATTAGTCAGTGAAAGGGAAATGTGTCTTTTTCAAGTCTTTTGAGTTTTTATAGTTTTTTAAATTTAAGTTTTAAGTAAATTTTAAATGAAATTTGTCTGGTTTTTAGTATTTTGTTGCTTTCCAATAAATGATTGGAGATTTATACCTCAGTATAGTAAAGTCACCACTTTTGGGCCACTGAGAAATGCATTTAACACTGCCCCTGCCTCTCAACTGACCTCAACTTACTAACAAGCTGGGGTATATATGACATGCATGGAATTCTTCACTGTACAAAAGTGTTAATGTTTTGTTTTGTAGTGTTGACATCTGTTTTAAACTTAGTACAGGGAGAATATAATTTACAAACCACTGTACAATCTGTTTTATTGTCAACTTCTTCTCATTTACCCAGAGAGGTTAAACAAAATAAAATAAACTCGGTGAATTCCCCTGTTCTGAGCTAATGTCTTTAAGATCTTGTGCAGAAGCTGTGCTGGGTCATATTTAGAAAACTAAAGTCACTGAACCATTGGCTGGTTTTTTATACGTTTATCGGCTCTGCTCCAGTATTTTTTAGGTGCATAGTTCGGTTCGCTGAAACATATTTTGCTGGGTCTGCATCCGGACCGCGGTCTGCCAGATGAGGACCGCTGGTATAGATAATAATATCTCAGAATGTCAGACTTAGTTGCAGTGTGTCTACTGAAATACGCTAAAGATAAAAAATAAACATGCTGGCCTACTTTTTAAGAAAGAAACAGAGTGGTAAAAATTATATTGCACTTTTATACTTGCACTTTTGCTATATTGTTATATTCCATTTAATGCCAAACTCCAAAATATAATGCATTTAAAGATATACAACATGTGATTTACACAGTTGCATGGCCCTCACTGTTTGCTCCACAGGCGGTAAGAGGTTGGTATTGCGTACCTGTCGAGCACACTGTACAGAGTGATTTATAAGCGACTGCTAGAGGAGGCCTTGTGGCCCAGCACTGATCTGCCTAATATGTCACATCCCAACAGGAGCCCACAGGAGAAGAAAATACAGCTATACTGCCTTAACTGCCTCCTAGGTCAGTTCTTACAGACTCCATGTAGCCATAGTTGTTAGGTAGATAGCTGACATTTATTGCCAAAGATTTCTAGTTTTATTTCATCTGATAAGAGTAAATTGTTGCAAAAGAGGTCTGATTTGTCCAGATGTTTATGGGGTGTGTGAATGGACATGTTCATGCTGCTTTCAGGTCATCATCTTTTCTTGTGACTGAAGAAGAAGCCTTCATTATCACCACACATGCAATACAGCACAGTGGGGAGTCTTTTCTTTACATATCCCAGCTGAGAAAGTTGGGGTCAGAGTACAGAGGCAGCTATGATGCAGTGCCCCTGGAGCATGGGGGACATGTGCAAAGGCCCAACAGTGGCAGCTTCTTTGTGGTGGGCCTTGAACCCTGATCTTCCAATCAACAACTCAGAGCCTTAACCACTCAAACCAATGGTTGGATCCTCACCTATATTCCTTATAATTAGTTGGAGGACCATAATTGCTATCATCTTTTACTTTCTTTTTAGTATTTATAGCTAGAGCTTGATTTATTTTCTACTTAACATTTAAATTACCATAGACAAATAAAAATGCCCAATTCCTGTCTTCCCCCTTACTGAACATACACTGCATTTATTAGGCTCATTTTAATACAGAATACTAGTAAGGCTGGATTTCATTTCAACTCTTAAAATTCCTAAACACAGAACACCAGTACTTTGATAAATATCACCATGCAAGTCTTTAAAATTAAATTGAAGTCCGCATTTGGACAAATATCTTTCATTTTTTGTCTATTAAATTAAAGACCCAGTTTTATAAAAGTATCACAGCCTTTAAAGAAACTATAATTGTGTGTTGTTGCTCCAAGTAACTGTTGGTGTTAAATGAGAAACCTATTGTGTTGTAATGCATTAGTGTTTTATGTTTTAATCAGAATCCACATAAATGGATGCAGTTATTCCTTTCCTTTGGAACCCTATTCAAACAGAACATGTCACTGAATACATTATAAACTGTATACACTGTATATAACTACTCATATACATAATAATGGTAGTATATTTGCATGTTACTGTTACTATATATGTATCAATATATCATTTTTATGTACTGTATTTACATCTTTTTCTAACTGTTTTGATTCCTGTTTTGAAGACTGGCTGCTTTCAACGTTTGCTTCCCAGAAGCCCTGAATTTCTGAAGAACTGAAAATCAATGTTTCCCATTAGTGATCCCGGCATGTTTTAGGATCCTTCATGCAGTAATGGCCTATTTTATGACTTTAGTTCTGTGTTGTAAACTTGGTAGACAAAGCATAAAGTTCCTGAGGTCACTTATCAGTAATGCTTATTGGCAGTGTCACCAGTTATCATGATTATGGATAGGATTAATCATATTGGATTGTGTTTCAAGCCTTACGGAAAACCTGTTCATCATAGCAAAAAAAAAAAAAGTCATTGCACATACATAGACCTGTCAAAAAGGATTGCAAGGTGAATTATTTTGTTTTTGCTATACACTGAAGTCATTTGGCTTTGGTTTCAAAAGATTAATATTAGATGATAGAATTTCAGCCTTATTTCCTGATATTTATGTCTAGATGTCATCAAAAATTTAGTACATGGCACCTATTTTTTGAACCCGGCCACTTTTTAAGTCATCAAAGTTTTGTAACATGCGACTGACAGATTTTTCTTGTCTACGAGGTGTGCCCTGTTAGATTGATTGTTGGATTGTTTTGGATTGAACCCTGGATTTCACCTGTATAGAGTGCATTTGTTGTTAAAGGGATAAGCCAACATAAAGAAAAGCATGAAAGGCAAGCCTTTTGAAACTGGAAAAAGAAGAAAAGTACTATTGCACAATCTGGAATCTCCTGAAAAATAAAGAAACCACTGGTGTACTAACAAGCAGACACTGACTCAATCGGACAGGGAACGACAACAACAATTAATGAAGGAAACATTGTGAGAGCTGTGAAGAAAAAACAATAGCTATTGATGCCACCAAGAGGGCAGAGGTGAAGATATCACAGTCTACTGTGAGTTCTAAGACTTTGAGAACAGAAATATGGAGGCCATACAATGAGATGCAAACCACTCATCAGCAGTAAGAATTGGAAGACCCTAACCAAGATTAAGCACTAAGTGTGAAGATCTGTGATGATCCAGAACATACAAGCTCATCGGTTTATTGCAGATATAACTCACAATGGTAGCAGAGGAATGCATTCTTCAGAAACATTCTGTCAACTAATTTATAGAGAAATACATACAATCTAATTTGGAGGATCTTCATTATGCATTAAAAACAATGACCTGAAACACACTACCAACACAACCAAGGACTTCATCAGTGGAAGGTTTTAGACTGGCCAAGCCAGACCTTAACTCAGCTGAGCAGCATTTCACCATGCGGTAAAGAGGACACTGAAGGAAGAAACCCCCAAAACAAACATCACCTGAAGGAAGCTGCAGTCCAAGCCTGGAAAAGCATCACGTAAGAAGAATGCAATAGTATAGTGAAGTCAGAGACTCACTGGCTTGATGCAGTTATTGCAAACAAGGCATATGGAACCAAATATTTATGTTATTTACTTTCAGTTACTTTAAGACTATCTGTTCTGATATGCTTATTGGTCATCAGTTTGTTTAACAAGTTGTTTAACATCTAGATGTAAATATCAAAGAATGAAAGCTGAAGTTCATATCAGATTCATCTTCTGATCCCAAAATCAATGGTCTTCATTATAAAAAGAATTAGCCTTACTGTTCCAATACTTTTAGAGGAGACTGTAGTTTGTTAAACGTGAACAAAAATGATATCACAGTTGGCACATATACACCAGCCAGTTTAATAAGAACACCTGTACACATGCTTATTAATGCAATTATTCATTCTGCTGATGAATAAAATCATACAGGTACAGGTCAAGCGTTCCAGTTAATCTTCACGAATGGGGAAAAATATGATCTCAATGACTTTAACCGTGGCGAGGTTGTTATTGCCAGACAGGCTGGTTAGAGTATTTCTGAAACTGCTGATCTCTTGGGATTTTCACACGCAACAGTCTCTAGGGATTACACAGAAGAAATAAAAATATCCAGTTAGTGGTGGCTTTGTATGCAGAAATGGGCAGAATTGCTTTTAGTTTAAATGAAGGCTATGGTAGCTCAAATAACTACTTTTTACAAACATGGTGTACAGAAAATAATCTCATAACTTACAACGTTTCGAACCTTGAGCAACAACAGCAGAAGACCACATTGGGTTTCACTTGTGTCAGGCAAGAAAAGGAATATTAGGCTACAATGGGCCTGGGCACACAGAAAATGACCAGGTAAAAGCACATTTTGGAGTTACACTGAGTTAAATGTAAACTGTATAGAAATATTTTGACCTATTTCATCTTTGACCTCCAGTGTTCTGCATTTAGAATTCTTCAGGTATACACATGTTTCAGTGGCAGTTCAGTCAGTTTAGAGTTTAGAGTTTAGAGCAGTTTAGCTTATTCTGAAATGTAGGCAATTTATGCTGCGTAGAATTCTAAGTAGACAGCTGCGACTGTTTTCTGCATCTCATATAATGCACACACACACTGCTCACTCTGTATAGTCTGGAGCTAATGGACACGTCCTCTCCAGGCATCTGGTCTGCCTAGCCTGAATCCATGAAGAATAAAACCAGAATGTCTGTCAAAGTCTGCAAATAGAGCCAAACTTATTAGAGCAATGAATAGGACCAAATTAGATTAAACTATATTGGTATTGTCATTTCTGCATGGCCAGCTAACAAACAGCAAAATATAACCCATATGTTGTTGCTGCGGATTTACTGTACACTATGCACCGTGTGTTGAAGTTTTTGGTCAAATTCTTTTGTTTGAAGGGGTTTATTTATGAATAATGTACCTAGAATAATTAAGACTCATTTTATTTAGCTTGCAAACAGAAGGTTTATTTGAATAGCTGTCCCAGTACATTTGCTGTCTTCATTGAGGCTAATACAACACAGCAGTTGGTAAATTGGTGTGTAATGTCTTGTCTCATTCCTTTCCTGTTCTGTCTTTTAGAAATTATATTATCTTTTATTTTCTATAGCACAGTGTTACGTAATAGGTTTTGTTTTGAAGAACAATAAGTACTCAGAGTGCTTCCATTTAACATGGCATGCTTGGAAGCAGATGCTTGCTATTTGGAAAGAGAGGCTTGCAGTGGTAAATTTTTCACCCAAATGTTACCATTTCACAATTACCATTCATAAATCCATACCCCCAAAAGAGTGAAGTTTTTCCATGTGTGTGTTAAGGATTCATAAGCCCTCTGGTGCTTGTCTGTTGCGGGGCATAAAGTTTTTTTTTTTTTTTTTTTTTTTTTTACAAGCACCCCATCGCACATACCTTCCTTGGATTTACTCCACTTTGGAGAGCAAGGTCATCATTCCAGGGGCCTGGATTTTTTAGCTCTTGTCATAGGACATTCTTTTGATTTTCACTGTCATGTAACTCATTGTAACAGAAATGACCTGCTTCTAATTCAAATTATCTGCTGCATTTTGTCTGACATTGTAGAGCACTGAGTACATCTGTCTATGCCTGTTTATATCCCAGTAACACTACTGTATGTATTTCATTAAGCTCGTATGTCTTTTCCAACTGGTCAAAACAGAGACGATCCAGAATATCAAAGCCACATAGCCATAGAAGGTGATCTGAGAAAGAAGTAAGGAATTTAAGGTTTGATTTAGAATGGTGCACATATTATTTGACATGCTTCAGAAAAGCATTTTAAACTACTATATGTCTTTCATAGCTGCCTTTCTAGTGCTGAAATAACGCCAGTAAGCATTCTTATGTAGCAATGCCCAAATGCACTACTACATGAAACAAAGGCCACGTTGGAAAAGAGACACATGTTTAAAACTGAGTCCAAGCTCTATTTCCACAGAATCAATATAATGAAGAATGTTGATTGCGAAGGCTGTTTGCAATCAGAAGGCAGTGATCACATTGTCCTGATTCTCTTAGAATTCAATATGTGCGACATTATTATCTATAGTTTGAAGCATTGCCTTTTGAAGTTGTGTTGAATTCTTGTCTTATTCTGGCCAGAAGTTCTATGGCAGCACGGTTCATAACAGTAGTTCTGGCTGCAAGGATTGCAATATAATATAATTTCTATACAAACAACGTAGGCAGGGACTTGTAAAAGACAATGTGTAACCATTGTTGTAGTGAAAGTTTCTGTGAGGAGACATTTATTGAGAATTTTTGGAAGGAGTCTCCAGTGACAAAGATAGAGCTGTTCCTGAACTGCCAAAGATTTCAGGATGAAGGGCCTGTGGTATCCTGGCAATATTACAGGTTGCATTTTTTGTCTTATTAAAAACGAAACGAAAGAAAGAGGAAAAAACAGGCCGGTGAGGGCAGTGATTTGTTTGTTGACATTCTACCCAATGAAGTGAATAAAAGGTGCATAAATGGATTCTCCTTGTGTTATTTAAGAAATAAAATTTGTAAGAAAATGTAAGAGGATTAAACCTTCAGGTAGGTAGCAGAAACTCAAAATTTTGAGTTGGACTACAAGACATTACACCATCACTGATTATTTTCATATAACAAGATAGATTGGAGGATGAAATTGTGAATTAGCAGTATGCAGAGAGAAAGGGCTTGTTGGCTTCAGAGGAGGTGAGAGTGAGAATGATTAAGGACATTAAACCAACGTATAAGGCGCTTTTAAAGTGACGGTGAATGTCTTATTTGCATGAAGAAGAATGGCTCTAGCTCAGAGTTCAGTAAATTCTAGTTCCAGCTTGAGCACTTCGTTGATGAACCTGTGTTTCAGTCAATTAATGATTACCATCAGTGCTTATTTGTGCAGATGTCAATTTTACATCTACTCTACTGTATTTCCCATTTTCATGGCATAAATTCTTGACAAGTCGTAAATTTGCCTCTTCTGACCTCCTTCACTGGCAGAACATATTAACTACTTTGCCACCTTGAACAGAATGCAGTCCAGCAGGAAATTGAAATGGCCCATTTTAGCACAGCTTTATCCAATGCCATGAGCACTTTATTATCTACACTAATACTATCCTGATGTGGATTAACTCACTGCTGAACGGGTTTGTAGCATATGGAAGTGGCCACAGAGCTGAAGTCAACCATGGACTGAAGCTCCAGGTTTCTCTTGCAGGTTGCTGCCAACACCAACAAAGCAGCAGATCATCCCAAAAGCCCTGCGTCTTCCACTGATTTGGGAATAATTAAGATCAGATTGGTGCTGGAGCTCTCAGCAGCGACTGCTTGCATTACTCTGAAGGATAACGTGTGCTATCTGAGCCATCCTGCAATGGGTTTGCATAATACACAGCTTGTGGTGAGTCGTGAAAGAAGAATGGATTTTGAACATCACCCAGTTCTTACATAAGGGCTAGTGCGGGAAGCGTATGTTTTTCTATTGCTGTCAGATGAAGAGAGAATCTGTGCTATTTCACAGGACCCACATGCATCCAGGTTTCTCGGATGCATTTGTACTTACACTCAACAATTACTTAGCTGGAATTGCCTATTCATTACCAAATGGGGAGTTGAAACACGTCTCTGTGCAATACATAAAGTTAATATAGGCTGCATTCTTTCCACATGGACCGTTAATATTCACCACGACTGCTACCATCAGGCTCTTCTCTCAAGTAAAACCTTTTATGGAAGTGAGTGGTCCTCACAAGGGCTCTGCAGGGAGAGTTAGAGTGTTGTTGACCTGCAGGCCGGCGCTGATCTCTTTATCGTATGGAGCTGGCGACAGTCAGAGAAAGAATGTAATGGCCATTCCTGTCATTCTTATAGAATAGTTGAAAAAACATACCATGAAATGAAATAATTGACCTTGAATCAAACAGATAATCAATGTAGGCTTTATATGCATAATTAGTGAGTCTAACCATTACGAGAAATCAATTAAATATATTTCATGAACATGCATATAAAGTGGTCTTTCTCTCTATATATATATTTATGGTTGACTAAAATCAGACTCACAATCATTTCATACATTTCACTCAACTCAGATTAAGCTAGAACGTGAGCTACAGTATAACCCAGCTCTAACGTTTGACCTTGACCTTAGAGTTTTCTTCTAGGTTTCATCCATAAGCATGAACTTGCACCAGATGCCTGAATAGAAACTAGTCGAACAAACAGTGAAATGGCCGGTCTTTATTACGTTGTTAATGAAAAAACAGGTGCTGTGTGGATTCCAATCAATACCTTAGCATTAATAATTGTAATTTCTGTAATAACTTTATTAACTCAAGTTACCCCAACTACACAACAACTTCTATTCTTGTATATGCACAGAAGCAGCATGAACAAAGCTTATGTACAGAAAATAATCTTTACCAAAAATAAATAAATAAATACAATTCTGAAAGCTGTTGCTAATTGAACACAATCAATTAGAAATTATTTAAAAAGTGAGGCCATATTTTGGCCACTAAGAAAACTGAATATCAGTTTCAATGACTATGAATAGATTTTTATTTATTTATTTATTTTAACCTTGCCCTTTAATTGCTGCAGAAACTGAGAAACCTGAACAGGTTGATGAGCTAGAAGCTATAGTAAAATCTGATAGATCAAATGTGATTGTCACAGGATGCTCAAAAATCATTGCTTGTGTTGCTTACTAAAGTTTCTTTCCCTTTTTAAACATCCTTGTTCGATGGCAATGCCTGTTTCCTAGCATTTAATTGGTAAAGAATGTTTCAGAATATTACAGCGAATACTTATAGCTTGATCTTAAACTGATGGGGTTTAAATGACTACATATCTGCTCATCATACAGGGTTTGCCCTTCTGAATGGCACTTAACAATGGAGGTGGAGTAAGCGTTTGTATATTCTTGCCATTTTAACATTGACGGACAAAGTTTTAATTAATTTCATTTTAAAGTTCATTTTATATTTCAATAGTTTTAATGTACTGGCACACTGAGGTAGACAAGCCTTTATATGTTGCATATACATTGCAACAGAGTGAAATTCTTTTCTTTGCATATGTCATAGTGTCAAAATGCCCCTGGATCAGAGAGGGTCAAGGGCCTTGCTCAAGGGCCCAACAGTGGCAACTTTGCCCTGCTGGGGCTTGAACCCCCTGACCTTCTGATCAGTAACCCAGAGCCCAGAGAAGTTCACTGTAAGAACTAGACATGAATTATTTAAGAAATGAAATACAATTCAGGATCCTGCTGTCTGCTTGAGCAAACCATAATGTCTGCAGAATGTGCTACAGATGGAAAGTTTGTGATTCTGAACTCTATCAGCATCGATGCTGTCACAACTGCACAGTAATGAAGTTTTACTGAAGCTTAAAAACATTACCATTTTTTATTATTTATCGCTTCCAAACATTTGAGTTTCTGACACTGAAAGAAAGAATCCCAGACAGATTTTACGGAAAACTGACAAGATAGAATGGAATGTGATTTCTACTATATCATGATGAATTTATCATGTTTATATGATTTATCAGTGTTAATTAATGTTCTATAGCAGCTCTAACCCTAACCCTAACCCTAGTACAGTCATATTAATATATTATCATTTCTATAAAGATTTCATCCATATTGAATTATGTGATGGATGCTCACATAAACTAAGTAATAAACAAATAAAAATGATTTATTGGTAATATGGTGTTTAATCATTAATCTTTGATATGATGATGCTTTCTGTCAATTATTTCACATTCATGGAAGGAGTCTCTAGTGTCCAGCTAGGTAACAGTGAGTAAATATTCTACTTGTCTTTGGGACAAGTCTGTCATGTAGGAGTTCCACAACATAAAACATAACTATAAATGGATAAAAAGTACAGTGTGTTAATTAAAAACATACAGTACAATCATTGGCAAATTGCTGTGAAATGATAAAACAATAAAACAGGATGTCATGTCATTAGGAAATGATCAAGTATGGGATAATAATAGTTACTTGGCTTTGATTCTGGCAGCATCACACCACCTGGTTGTTGATTATTTTCCTATAAGAGCAAACACACTGTGTTTTAAAGAAGAGAACTTTAATTGGTTAAGAATAACAGTGTAAAAGCAAGCATGATGACCCAGCATTTCCCCCTGTTTTTATAACATCTGTTTCTCCATCATTTGGCACTCACTCCATGAATACAGAGGATTCGCAAAGCACTGATGTTTACATGGAGCCACATATCCAACGTCTAATAATGAAGAGAGGGCTTTAGGAGAGGCTGGGTTAGTATATATTCACTAGATTTATGAGTTGAGGCTGATACCTTTTCTTTGACTCCTAACTACAGGACAATACAAGGAACTCCTCTCAAGTTGATGTCCGAATTTGGTCTGAATACTCTGCATCACTCCTCCCGCCATGCTTAAACTGCTTGCTGGATGTTGTTTGGAAGTACATGCTAGTGTGAAGATATTAAACATGAGAAACTTTGTTTTAGGAGTTCTTCTGGGTTTGGAAAGATTGTACATTTACTGCACGTGTAACTAAAATTTTTAACAAAAATTGAAGGGTCCCGTAATTGTGAGTCTACCTAAAAAGGATCTGAGTAGTACTACAGGCTTTCATAATTTCATTATATTAAAAAATAATCATACTATTTGATCCAAACATACAGCCAAGCAGTTAAGAGTTAAAGTGCCTTGCATAATGGCCAAAAAGTTTTCACACTGAGTCATATGTGGGGGTGTCAGTGTGGCTTGCTGTCTAATTCCAGTAGGATGTCCTAAAGATATCTTGCTGACTTCTAATGGAAATAGCCAACTGGTTATTTTATTTGTTGTATTTTATTTGGGAAACGGTTTCATGTTGCTAATCATTACGCATGTTGACACAGCAGCCTAGCAATGACATTGGAATAAATGTCAGAGTAATTGCTAATATTTACTTTTTTTTCCATATGGCAAACATTTTTCCTGGATTGAGACAGAATCCAATCCGATTAAACAAAGCAGTAAAGAGCCTTGCTCAAGTCAGTTCCAGTTACCGAAATGTTATAGATTGAGGCTTTGAGAATATATTCTGTTTATTTTCCAATACTGGATTAGTTATTCATTCCATGAAAGAGGAAACCAATGCTTTTTTGTTTCTGATTTAATGGTGGATTCACAACTTATGTAATGTATTTGTACTGTAATGCATTTAAACATTTCTCAAAATTCTCAGCATTGCCACCTCCACAGTACCTGACACGATCTTGAGCTCATTTTGCTATGTATGTGGAGTTGTGCAACTTCTCCATGTGGGTTTCTTCTGGGTTTTTCACACCTCACAAAACATGCTGGTAAGTTGATTGGCTTCAATAATTTTCCTCTAGGTGTGAATGAATGTTTGAATGTGCCTGTACGGTGCCTTGCAATCAGGCCTGTCATCTATATTGCCCAAACCCTGTGACAAACTGTTTAAAAAAGGCTTGCTAGGAAAGACAGACACACACACACACACTTGTAACCTGCATAATTAAAAGCATAACTGAATTAAAACTCACTCTAATATGACATTTCCTTACTCTCTCATGTTAACAACTTCTTTCTTTTTAGTGTGACTGAAATCATCCAACAAATATGCATGAATGTCAGAGACTCCCTAGATATAATGACAATTCTGTATTTAGCCAGATTTTTTTATTTTTAAATACCTCAGACCAAACCATTTTAGAAAATAGGGGAAAATGTGTTGTGATGCATAGGTTTTTTTTAATCTATCATAGTTTGATTGAATAAACTTATTTAAGACAGTTTTATTCTGCATGCCGGTTAACACTCATATGCTCCTCACCAGACACCTTCTCTGGTTGTCCAACAGGAAGTCCCCCCACCCCTGCTGCCCCATTCCCTTTTCCTCCAGGTTGTGAATGCGAGGCCTAACAACCTTGGACTCATTCTGAAATTTCCAGGAATATGCTCCTGAGCCACAGCAACCCTCTCTGATATAAATCAGTTACTGAGAATGAGAATCTAATGAAATTATCCACTGAATTCCAATAAATAATTATGCTGTACTGTTTCTGTTTGGCCAACAGAGGGCAATATAAGATTATTTTTATTTTTTTCCCCAACTATTTCCAGTCTTGGTGGTACTAGATAACATCCTTAAGATGGCGCTGTGACATTAAGAAGCTTTTGTGGACATCTTATTGAGTTTAAAGAATGAGTAACTGATGTCCTTAAAGCAAAGTTAAGTCTCGAAGGGTTGAAAACATCCCATCTCAAAATATTGATGTTTGATTGCGAACTACTGGCATTTGACCCCGACCTTAACCTTTGTTGAGTGGAAACGAATAATAGCACAGCTGGAATTAGGGAACTAAATCATCTGGATTTCTGTGAAGCTGCTTAATTACAATGAAGTGAAACAAAATTTCAATTGAATTGAATTAATTGCTTTCAAGCTAAATTTTTATTTATCTTAAACACAGAGTAATGCCTTGATGTGTGTTGATACTGACCTGAAGGTGATGTGTTAAAATAACCTGAAACATGACGTTACATAGCATACAAAACTATGTAAACAGCAAAGGGATGGGGAAGAATGGTACTGTTCCTCACCTCCTTTTTGTGGTTAGATTTAGACCTTTAACACACCTTAGAAACTTGATAGATTTGGCTCCTCAGTGTCTACTCTGATTAAAACAAAACTTTTTTCTCACAGCAGCTGCCAGGAACCCGGCCTGATTAAGGCCAGCCTGACTAAAAGAAAAAGATCCTGTCAGTACGCATTTGTTTGGCATATTGGATGTTCTGTAAAGATAACCAAGGACGAGAAAACAGAATTGTGTATCTATTAAGTTTAGCAATGCACTATTGCACGATGTTAGGCTGCAAATTAAAGAAGTGGGAGTTAGCTGTTTGTGTCATTGGTGGAATGTTGGCTAGATACAGTCATGGGACTCAGTCTGGGTGATATCATTTACATGCTTGCATTCAAAGAAAATTATACTGTTGATGAACAGTTGCCAGCATACTCTAAAACACACTTATTTTCTCATCACACACTAATTTTCAGTTTATGAAATTTCATTCTCTTCTCACCATCCCCTCCATCTGCCCATTTGGCTGACACTGAAAAACAATTGGGGCCTAAGTGGTTCATTGGAGTCAGCCTCTCTCTCTCTCTCTCTCTCTCTGTCTGTCTGTGTGTGCTTTGCTAGCAGAAGATTGGGTTCCCACAAAATTACGATAATGGATTGTCTGTCAAACATTGCAAATATATTACACAATAAATTTGATAAGATACATATACCCATGTCATGCATTACTTTAAGTTTATTCACACAGATCTTTTCCAGTATGGTAACTAATACTATTTTGCCGTATGGCATTGAGCCGAAACCTCACAGGGTTTCACAAAAAAATAAATTAGACCAAGGATGATCTGTTAGTCTGGCAAAGAATCACTTACTGGGCAATTCTATTTTTTTTTTTCATGTGTTTAACTCATGAAATCATGGCCTCAGTGACTGATTTCCCAAATCCTTTACACATATTCACTAGTTCTGTTTGAAAAACTATGAAGAAACAGATGCACTGTTCATTATTTTCTCTCTGTTGTGTAGGCCGAATGTCAATTGACAACACCCAGTGCTACATGTGTGATTCTGCTTTTGCTTTTCATGCAAGGTTTGATCTTTGTGGCCAAGGATATTCAGTCTCCAATGGTATGCGCCTCAGCTGGTGGTAATACACTTTCTGATTTTTGTATTTGGACACAGAATTAGAAATGAGACAAGCCTGGACCTGTACAAATGACAGGCAAGGGTCAGGGATTTGTGAGTCTGAAACATATTTCTCATTGAGTCATAGGCAGAGGTGTATGGCTATGTGGTTTGCTGTTTATATTCACTGCAATGTCTTAAAGCTGTTCTGTTGCATTTTCATAAAACTAGCTGAATCACATTTTGTAGGATGTGTCTTAAACGACTAGAGACTAGAGACACACTGTATGTAATGTAACCAGCCTACGGGTGGAGAAAGAAGCCAGCAGGGTCGTTTTGTGGGTCCCAAGTTCAATTTTCAGCTTTTGTTAACATGGGTTACCTCCCAAAGACATCCTGGTGTGGTCAAATACCCCTAGGTGATTTTGTCTGCACATGGTACACTGAGATGGACAAGCATCTCATCCTGGCTGTATTCCAGGCTCACACACATCATATCCACAAAAACAGTGTTTAATAATGAATGAATAAAAGCTTGTTTGTGAGAAGGATAGCATTAGCACCATTGTAGCCAATTGGCAGGTCTCAGCTTTTTAAATTAATAAAATGATCCTAAAAGCTCTTCTTTAATTGGTTATAGCACGAGTAAACAGTGAGAAAAATGACATGAAAGCCCCTTGTTGTATAGATAGTCTTGCCAACCCTATGATGAATCTATCCTAACCCATGCTCACCAAAAACCTTGTCTTTGTTCACGAACCTTAGACAGTTGTGTAACCGGAAACAAGGCTGCACTCCAGAAGTACTCTTAAATCCTTAAGCCTTCTAGATGCCATATGAAATGCATTTACTGAGAGTCACTATTAGGATGAATAGAAAGAATTTCGCGTTACCATTTTTTCTTTTCTTTTCTTTTTTTTTTTAAAGCTCCTTAAACAATGGTTGTGATTACAAAGACAGCAAAAATAAAACAGAGAAGGGATGCCTGGTACTGTACAAAGAGCTGGTGTTGCCTATATATAAACATACAAATAAGATTTAAACTACATCTCTCTGTAACATGGTCAGTGTTCAAAGAACACATATGTTTGCTGTTATCCACTCCCTCCTTATCTTTAATCAAAACGTAATGTTTCATTTCCATCTCTGACTGGTGCCAAGATTCTGTTAGAGGGATGAACTCAAGAACATTGCAGATAGTGACCCAGGGGCCACAGCTCCTTTTCTTTCAGTCCTGTAACATAGAACTTTCACCTTACATGTAAATCTTACTCTATGGGGGGAAAAAAACGTCCCACGTTTGTTTAGGGTGGACTCATTTTACTCATTTTATCATTTGGAGTTGTAAAGAATGCCATCCCATGTTGCAGTATTCAGAGTTCCATTGCCCTGGTTTCTGAAAGCTGAAACTCACTAAGAGAGGGTTAAGCACATCCAGAACAAGGGTTATGACCATGCAACTGGAGTCAGTCAAGATGTGAACTACAGAAAAAAAAGGCTAGAGGTGAGATTTCATGAGGTTGTGAAGTGATGACCAAGTCTGTTTCAGTAAGAATTACAATTCTTCAGCACTGCTGTGTTAAATTCGTAAAAAAAAAAAACTGCCACCCAGAATGCAGTTTTTATAAGGCAGCAATTACCACTCTATGTGATAAAGCATTCCATATGTTCCATCATGTCTGTACAGCTATTAAAAAAAAGGATATCTCACAGTAGCATGGGGGTTTAAATGTGTGGTCCTGATAAGCTTGATGGCTGCAGTTTCAGGACCAGGTTCAGAGGGGAATGATCTTTGGTGAATCTGTTTAGGAAGTTTATATGTTCACATTTTCTAATTCATCCGGTTTGCAAAATAGTACCTCCAGATAGCTCATGCTTTGCTATCAGGACTGAAGGAGATACAATGAGTACAGCTACCGAATGAAACCATGCACTCGTGATGATAAATTTAATACCTCAAGGCTGTTAAATTGTTAAACCTGATTGGATAGAATGTGTATTTCTATAACAGCACAGCTATGATGTCTCAGAGTCACCAGTTTCCACTTATTCTAATATGTTTCTGTAGTAACAGACACATAATTTAAGCTGAACAATAAGACTCTATTAAAAGAAACTGCTGCAATTATGTATAGAGCTTGCAATGCTGAGGCTTTCTGTAAGGAGATGATTAACTTTTAAAGTCTTCACTCTGTGTCAGAGCTGTAAGGTAAAGTGGTTCCCCATTAATGTTATTTTACCAATGTGAACGTCTGGGGTATGTCTGGGGAAAGTACAGGGGTAACTACAAATGGATTACAGTAATAAAAGTAGAAAATTAGGTATTTGCTAGTAAAATGCTGTTATGCTATAAGAACCGTAAAGCAATTTGTGACATGCTGTTTACTTAGAGGAGTGCATCACACCACCCTGTTGTTGATTATTCTTCCTTCAATAACAGCATGCCCCATTGCATTTTATTGCAAAAGATACGTACGAAAGGGTCAGGTCAGCCTTCTCAATGTGTAAGGATTGTTGAATGTCTTTATACTTACTACTACTACTAGTAATATTACTGCTGCTACTACTACTACTACTACTACTACTACTACTAATAATAATAATAATAATAACAACATTTTGACAGACATCATGTGGCATGTATTTGTTTCTACACTGTATGTTCGAAGAAACTGCTGTTTGTCTTGAGCAGGAAGATGTTTTGTGCATGGCACTGATTTCTTGCACACCACCCCCCCAAGGCTTGTTCAGCTTCTGAGACTCAAAAATGTCTTTCTTGTTTTATCCCATATGTGTTTGTGTGTGAGTGACTCTGATGTCACGCTTTCTGCACTTTCACTCTGTCATGTCATTCCACACGTAGACATACGCAGCCTGTGACCTTTCATTTTTAACCTTTGAACCTCTTATAACCCTGAGGAAGAGCAGGTGGGGCAGGGCCAATAAATAAATGCTTTTACAACAGGATGTTCCAGCAGATACATGCTCTCGTCTGACGGGAACTATTAGCACAATTAACTCACGACTAATCTCAAACAGACAAAGTTCTGCCTCTTTCTGCCTGAAGTGATTGAGTGTTTATGTAAATTGCCTTTACACATCTGAGTGCTGTGCTGTTAGCATTTTAGGGAAAATGAACAAACTGCATTTTCAAATGAGACTAATTCCTTTGCCCTGAAACACACATTCTTCAGCCAGACACATTCCTTTATAATAAGGGTCAGACCTGACTACTCATAGAGCAAAAAGTGGGACAACACGGCTCACTTTTTTTTTTTTTGCCTTTCCGAGAATCCGGCTCCATAGACATGCTCTTGACTTAAACTGGAGCCTGTCCAGATGTAGTACATATCAGTGCTTGCAGTCAACTATGAGATTACACAAGACACATCCATCAAATGTTCTCTCTAAGTCCAAACACCAATGATTGAGTAAAAAGAGAGAGAGTGAGAGAGAGAGATTGAGAGAGAGAGAGAGAGAGAGGGACTTAACTGAGTAAAGGCATTTTGGACTAGACATCCCGCAAAACATGTTGCACTCAGTATATAAGCAAGAAGAATTAGGACACACACATGCACATCTACTGTTAGAAAGACACACAAGACTTAATAACATAAACCATATGCATGTGAAGCTGTAGAGGTTTCATCATCCCAGCATTTGATTTACTCTGATCTGGGAGTTTTCCTTACTAAAGTGTTTGTGTAGGTTTAATTGAATTCCAGATCTGCCTCAGTTTGTGTTTTGGCTCCTGTCTTTAGCAAACATATAGTCATTATATTGATATTGATTTATGAGCTAGAATAAATGCAGCTGAAGCTGTGTGTCAGGACTGCATCTGTGTTTAGGCCTCTCTGACTTGGGACTGATTCGGCTAAGTTCTCTGTGCGTGATGACCATTGGATATGAGTATTCATGAGCAAATCTGGACAGTATGCAATTCTGCGCACGTGTTGGAATTCCCCTTTAGATAGATGTGGAAACATCCACCCGCTTACTGCCCAGCTGCAAGTTCGCATTGTCTCTGTGTTGCTCATATGATTTGCATGTGTGTGTGTGTGTGTGTGTGTGTGTGTGTGAGTGTGAGTGTTGAACACAGCTGCAGTCTAACATTTATGTGCTCTCTTGGGAAAGAATGAGCAGCCAGATTGCACTGAAGCAGTTGCCTGTGAATGTGCATATGTGTGTGTGTGTGTGTGTGTATGTATGTATGTATGCTTGTGTGTATGCTTGTGAATGCATGAGTGTGTCTGTGTCTGTGAGATCTGCAGCTGTGCTTTCACTGAGAGCCTCTAGTGAGCTGTTTGGGTCAGATACTCAGAGGTTGTATTACTTGACAGTTAAGCATCACTGGGTTTGTATGTATCAGTGGTCGAGTTTGAGTGGGAGTAAATGGACTTTAGTGAATTCCAGGTCAATTTTGAACTACATATGTGCTTACTTGAGGGTCTCCCTGCTTCCATAGTGCTTTGGTTTAATACAGTGCAGTTTAGTTTAATAGGAATGTTTGCGTTTGTTTTTTTATATGGATATACTGTATGTAGTTGTTTAGATCAAGATGGTTTATCTTGAAAGAAAGTGTTTTTCCACTTGTCTCCATTTGTGCTCTGTCTAGCTGTAGTCTGGCTCCTTGAATGGCAAGTGTTGGATATGTTACAGAGGGTTATTCTATTGTGTTTACTGATGATTGGATCCACATGTCCATAAGCAAACAAATAATACACTATAAAGTTCTTCATGTATGTTAACTGTTAAAATGGCATTTACTATTAAAAAATATAAACCAATTTTCCATTGATTTGCTCACCTTTCTATGTTTCTAGTTGCACAGTTGTGGTGCAGCATCACTCCCTGTTTAGCATTAGTCAAAAATGGGAACTCCATCAAGCAATAATAGAGACAAGATTCACATTGCCCCATGCTCTCTGTGAACATTTTCTGTGGAATCCAGGCACTGGACAGGAGAGTGAATGACAGAGTTACTATCTGAACCTAGTTATATTATTTGGCTGCCAAGATGATTCATAGCAAATAAATGGAATTACATACATTTCTACAAGAAAAGGATGATGTACATCTCTGATGTACAGAACCATTGCTGTTATAAGATATACTGAACGTTTGGGAGAGGGAGAGGGATTATGGATTGGATACTATCAAAATGTGTGTGCACCACAGTGACCTTGTTTTAAATGCAAAAGCTGAGAAAAAGAAGAATTTTTTGCTATATGTCTGTATGACTGCCTACTTCGACGTCACCCTAACAATTCACTTGCTATTAGTCTAGTCATGTGTGATGATATCTTGACTTTTACCTTAAAATCATCCAATCCCATCAAAATCTATTGTCACAAGACACTGCTGATCAGCTGTCTCAGTTACAACAGTGCTGAGGTCAAAAAGCCAGGTCAATCAATTCAGTTAAAATACTGATTACTGATAACCTACGTTCACCCCTGCATATAAACACATTTTAATAAGTAAGGTTACTACTTTAAGTGATCTTTGAAGAATGCTTAATGCTTTGTGGCATTATGTTGTGTACTTCAACACAATATAGAAGTAATAATTTAGAATGTGTCTCTTTAAAAATTTTAAAACCTTACACAGCATGAAGAATTAATACTATGTCAAGAATGTAAATGTACCACTATAAATGCCAGTGTCCATTCTCTGGCTTGACTTCCTTTTGAGAAGAGAAGAAACAGCAACAAAAAATATGTTTTTGGGAATATTGACTTTACTCAGCCATTTTGTTTGACTTCAGACTAATAAGAGTAGGGGTGTTGCTGTGTTAAATTTGGCTGTGTTCACTAGTCTCAATGTGAAGTCTATCATTTTGGCCCACATGGCTCATACGTTTTTATACCTTAGCTGTCTCCAGTTTATTATTGCGTGATGAGACACTATCTCTCTTTATGTGTGTTAAGATGGATGGGCTGTTTTAAAACCAACAGGATACAGCTGTGGTAGATTATACTCTTAAACATTTAATAAAGGTGACCCAATGAGAAAACAATGGGTGGTTAGATAGCTGAAGTCATCTATAGCCAGCAGGAGTGAGTTGTAGGACATAATATGTTACTCTTGATGTGTTTATTAAAGGACATTTTGTGAGTCATTGCCAAAGCAGGAGTAAAACGCAGCCAGAAAGTATGAGTACTCATTCAGAGAAAAAGTAAAAAAAAATTCAGAGAAAAAGGCAAACAGTGAAGTGAAGGACTAGGAAATAAGGAATGCAGACTAGGAACACATGGTAAACTACTACAGATACAATACAAGAAATCACAAACTAAGTAGAGGGAGACAAGCAACAGGTGGAAACAGCCATAGATGCATTAATACAATGAATTAACATGGTTTGGATGCTGTAACCATTTAAGGAAAGTGGATAGCAATGTCCACTACAAGATCTAATGTCACAGGGACACAGGATAGTCAGAATTGATCCCTTACTAACACAAAACAAAATCTAAAGGAAATGGAGAACATGGCCAGGGAACTCTCATACAACTCCCATTAGCCACCAGCAACACTGGCAACTTCAACCTAGCTTGTTGCTACCAATAGAATTTCTCTGTATTACTGTGGAAGGCCTGGGTTCAATTCCCAGCCAATGTCCAAAACCCCAGCCACTGGATGCAGTGCCAGTCCCAAGCCCGGATAAAAATGGGAGGGTTGCGTCAGGAAGGGCATCCGGCGGAAAACCTGTGCCAAGTTGTTGTGCAGACCAGTTGGGCCCCATGTGGCGCCCCTCACACAGGGAACAGCCGAAAGATCAACAACTGCAAACTTCAGATTACTTTGCTTCCCATCTGCCTAATCTGCTGTCCATGTGCAGACCCCTCTTGTTTGGTATTTTGGTGGAGACCATTCATTACTTTTTTGTCAAATTAAGATCTGTGATTTCCTGCAGTGCCATTAACCAAACTGGCAATTTCCTGCAACTTGGTGCAGTCCTGATTGGTGCTTTCGGAAAAAAGTTCCACCTGCCAAATTGCTAAACTTTTTGCTATCTTTCCCAATTTTACCTTTTCTGTGGGGGAGACATGGGGGCAGTGGGTAGTGTTGCTACCTCAGAGCTCTACAGAATCCCTGGTCTATCCAGAGTTTACTCCTCAAATTGCCTGATGTTTTCAGGCTAGGACCTTGACCAGGATAAAAGAGTTAGGGAAAATGAATGAATGAATTATAATCTTAAATGGAAAAGATAGACAGTTGTTATTAGCTTCCAAAACACTGTAATTCTTAAATGACATACTAAAACTACAAAACTACACTGCAATCTATACTATTTGCCCCAAAATATGTGTATGCTGACCATCACAGCCAGATGGTGACCATTCCTTTCCAAAACCATGAGCATTAATATGGAGTTGTTCCCTCTTTGCTGCTATAACAGCCTTGACTCATCTGGGAAAGCTCTGTGAATTTCACTCATGTTCTTCCACATCAATCATCTCTTTACAGACTTCACTTTGTGCACAGGAGCATAGTCATACTGCAACAGCATTGGTATAGGCCTGTTAACTAGAAGGAAATTCATGATGCTACAGCTTACAATGACATTCTAGACAATTGTGTGCTTCCAACTTTTTGGCAACAGTTTGGGAAAGGCTCACACCAAGTACTGTATGTGCCCACATACACTATATTGCCAAAAGTATTCGCTCACCTGCCTTGACTCGCATATGAACTTAAGTGACATCCCATTCCTCATCCATAGGGTTCAATATGACGTCGGTCCACCCTTTGCAGCTATAACAGCTTCAACTCTTCTGGGAAGGCTGTCCACAAGGTTTAGGAGTGTGTTTATGGGAATTTTTGACCATTCTTCGAGAAGCGCATTTGTGAGGTCACACACTGATATTGGACGAGAAGGCCT
Source organism: Hemibagrus wyckioides (assembly GCF_019097595.1). Taxonomy (NCBI): domain Eukaryota; kingdom Metazoa; phylum Chordata; class Actinopteri; order Siluriformes; family Bagridae; genus Hemibagrus; species Hemibagrus wyckioides. The sequence continues at coordinate 12,110,993 of NC_080737.1, read as the reverse complement.
GGCTCTCAGTCTCAGCTCTAATTCATCCCAAAGGTGTTCTATCGGGTTGAGGTCAGGACTCTGTGCAGGCCAGTCAAGTTCATCCACACCAGACTCTGTCATCCATGTCTTTATGGACCTTGCTTTGTGCACTGGTGCACAGTCATGTTGGAAGAGGAAGGGGCCAGCTCCAAACTGTTCCCACAAAGTTGGGAGCATGGAATTGTCCAAAATGTCTTGGTATGCTGAAGCATTCAGAGTTCCTTTCACTAGAACTAAGGGGCCAAGCCCAGCTCCTGAAAAACAACCCCACACCAAAATCCCCCCTCCACCAAACTTTACACTTGGCACAATGCAGTCAGACAAGTACCGTTCTCCTGGCAACCGCCAAACCCAGACTCGTCCATCAGATTGCTAGATGGAGAAGCGCGATTCGTCACTCCAGAGAATTCGTCTCCACTGCTCTAGAGTCCAGTGGCGGCGTGCTTTACACCACTGCATCCGACGCTTTGCATTGCACTTGGTGATGTATGGCTTGGATGCAGCTGCTCGGCCATGGAAACCCATTCCATGAAGCTCTCTGCGCACTGTTCTTGAGCTAATCTGAAGGCCACATGAAGTTTGGAGGTCTGTAGCGATTGACTCTGCAGAAAGTTGGCGACCTCTTCGCACTATGCGCCTCAGCATCCGCTGACCCCGCTCCGTCAGTTTACGTGGCCTGTCGTTGCTGTCGTTCCCAAACATTTCCACGTTCTTATAATACAGCTGACAGTTGACTGTGGAATATTTAGGAGTGAGGAAATTTCACGACTGGATTTGTTGCACAGGTGGCATCCTATCACAGTTCCACACTGGAATTCACTGAGCTCCTGAGATCGACCCATTCTTTCACAAATATTTGTAAAAACAGTCTGCATGCCTAGGTGCTTGATTTTATACACCTGTGGCCATGGAAGTGGATTTGGGGAACAAATATTGCACTGAACAGTATACATCTCAAATTAGAGAGGACGATTAAGCCTTCAGATTTTGGAAGCGTATTGGCCATCCGGGGAGACAAACATTTGTTTCTTATATAATGATAATGCCAAGAAAGATGGGAAGGAGTGAAGAAGAGAAGAGCTAGAAAACCACACAGTAATATCCTGAGAAAGAAAATGACTTGTAGTGTTGACTAGAAGTGTTGTCACAATTGAAATTGTGGAGAGTTCAATGGGGCAATCAAGTTTGTTGATTTAGGGGGAAAAAATCTAAATAAAGAGAATTGCTGAGCTATTGTATTATTATTGCCAAGTAGAACTCCCGTGGTTTATAGTTTAGAGAAGTCAATCTGGATCTGGGCTATGCTGCTCTTTCAAAAGCAGTGTTTACACAGGCACCGTGACACAAGAGGAATTTCTGCAAAGTCAGCTAAGTTGGACTAGTTTAACATGACTATAACCAATAAAACTGTCCAAATCTTCACCGTTGCCATGCAGTCCATGTTCTTGGAGAAGATGGTTGAAGTATCTCTGGTTAACACATCTACAATCATTAGCCGATGAAAACATGGAAAATGGGAAGAGCCGCTTATGTAAAAGGGTGTCATGGAGACCCAGTGACTGTAACGGGGCACTGAGGTATGTTTTTGGACTAGCTGGAGCTATTTATAGTAGAATTTGGAATGAGATAAAGCACATGTTCTTACTCTGTCTTGCTCACATAGTAGGCTTTGTAGCATTCCAGGCTTACCTCATGTTTATAAAGATATGTTTTTTAAGGGGGTTGCTACACACAAAGTCATTGATGCACTCTCTATGCATCAGCCTTTTACATCTATAGATACCCTGGAAATTGCAAGCCATGGGGAGGAAACTACAATATAATGACAAAGCACAGGCTTTGATTCATGTTCAAAGCAGGAGAGTTTACATTAAATTTACAAGCTCTGTTGCCCTGTCATCAAGTTTCCGCTCACGAGATAATAACAAGAAGTAACACCAGAGTTACCTCATGCAAAGCAATATGGAAAGTCCTTTATAAAAACACCAAAGTGCCAACAGACCTGTCAGATTTATTACCGATAGGCAGCCATACCTTACCCACACACCATCTGACTCTCTTTGGTTACGCTGTATCATTATTGTACCTTGGAACAATAAGGTACATGAAATTGGATACACAGTAAAATTTCTGTATTATTTCAGTGACATGAACCAGAGTTGGAATCTGTCCAATCCCACAGCCAATCATATGGTCCTCAGGCCTAGATGTGCTGAATGCAAATCTCGCACTTTGTGTCTGAACAGACGCTGTACTGATGGCGTAACCTTGCCATGGGCCAAGGTGCTTTCAGCATCTGTCTGATTCATGACGTTATTACTTTGTAAATATTACATGGATCGCATTAAGCTCAGCATAAGTCAGCGGGATACTCGTTTAGTCACTCATTCACTCCTCAGCTCCACTTTCTTCCATGGCACATTTGAGCAGCTGTGAGCGGTTTTGTGGTTTTTCTTATTATGGTTACGGAGAACCTTGTCCTACACTGGTGTAAAAAACCCTCTTGTGCCACGTCTTGTACCACACAATTTAGGTTGTTTTTATACAACTAAACTAAGCTTGTTCAGGGACCGGGCTGTGAATACATGAAAGCTCATACTGATATTGTTGAGTAATAGGAGCTTTTAAAACTGAGGTGTCAGATGCTTCCATAACCGCAAAAAGTTAACGTCAAGACTTTACACACAGCTGTCAATCAGCCTGATGCTAGATGAAATCATAGAGGAAGGGTGTTGGTCTTGGCTGTTGGAGGCCAGGCTGACAGTGAAAAACAGAGTAAGCTGAGCTACGGTAAGGCTTTCTTCAAATGAGCTCATTCAGAATGGAAAAAAGGCATCCATTATCTGGGCAGACTGCCTGCTACAGTAAAGTCATCTAATGTAATGTAATGTTGTCTAATGTCCCCCAAAGTAGGCCAGATGTCAGACTTTAGGAAATGCTGGTTAGTGTCCTTTTTTTTTCAGCTAGGAAGGATGGTTGTAGGATTGTAATACAATTAACAGTGTTACAAAAACAAAAGGATCAGTATAATGCAGGAAATTAAAATGCAAGAATAATTTGTAGTCCAAGTAGATTATGTACATTTTGAGGAGATGGAGATGATCTGCTCTGTGAATATACACAATAATTTCTTCATTTCTTCAGACTTCATAGATGTGTGTGTGCATGTGTGATTTATCATGACAGAGACCAAATGCCCCCACAAGTATAGGAATATAACATCTGACAGTTACAAAACAATAAATAAATAAATAAATAAATAAATAAATAAATAAATAAATAAATAAATAAAGCTTAGTCATAGTATTAGCTGCATTAATACATGTATCAATGGAATGTCCTTACAAGGATAAGAAAGTGTGTGTGTGTGTGTGTAAGTGTAGAGGCTGGGGAGGGATAATGATATTGTGTAATGGCTGCTGTACTCAGTGTTAATTTACTGTGACTGGCCTCTGAGTGATGGCGATGTCATCACATGTGATTGTTTGCCGAAGTGTCTCAGTAGAGACTCCTGTAATCATCTGGAAAGGAAAAGAGGGAATAAGGGATCTCATCCATCCTTATCACTGAACCATTTGTGAGAGTGTAAATGTCACTTCTAAACACTCTGAACAGCTGTCCGTGCCTTATTTCATGAAGCCAAAAAGGGAGACTGTGGACTGAAAGAGAATAAGAGGTGTGTGTTTGTGTCTGCGTGTGAGAGTGAGAGGGAGGAAGGGAGGGGGCCATAGGCAGGTGGTGTTCATTAGGGCCTCTCCCACATTTATGTCATCATGGGAATAGAGCTGTAGTGAGACTGGGGCTCTGGACCCCCGTAATCCCACCTCTCTCTCAGTTTCTCAGAGAAGACCAAGTTTATTGCACAGAGTAACAGAGTGTCGGACAAGAAGAACACATAGCAGCACGCTGGTTCAGTAAAATGAAAATTAGGAGTAACAATAAAATAAATATCCAGGACAGTATACAGTTTACATTATTGGTTTTAAGCTGTGTGATTACAGAGGTCTTTTATAATTATTATTGGTAAATAAATTCCCCATGTTAGACTATATAATGAAGAACATCTAAAGATAGACTTGTGATTAATTGATGCGCATGTCATCAGTCTAGCCTGCAGAAAATGGGGCTTCATTAACATAAAAATTCTCTGTTTTTCTGTAAATTAGCGTGTCTGTTTTACATTTCAGCATTGAAAATAATGGATTTGTAGACGGATTCCTATGCCATTCTGCTATTGGTGGCATTTAATTGATTATCATGGCAGCAGGCACTGTGATTTTAGTCTACAATCTCTGACACTGCCAGAACTTTCTCCTCTGGCCTCTCAGGGCTTTATTGAAAACAATCGGTGCTTCACATGAGGTAAGCATTTAACAATTAAGCATTCTAATGATGCAGATTGCAAACCAAATAATAAACAAAGAATTCTCTAATGATTGTGATTCTTGTCTGTGACAGAAAACACATACTGTGTAAACCCGACTTTGCCGTGCAGGGGAAGCAGTTTGTGTATAAATCATAAATATTCAAAATTATGCTGTTTGATCAACTTATTTCCTCTCTGCTCTTTCGGTTTATTTTTTAGTTTCTCTTTTTTTAACCGTCCCAAGTCTGTTATTTTGTGTGTGTAAATGTATGTGTCTTTTGCCAATACATCATCACTCACCATGAAGCACAAGCTGATTGTTTTACAGCAATTTTTTTTTAAACAGAATTCAGACTTTGAGAGAGGCCAAAAATGACCAACTGTTTAAAACCAGCCATGGGCAGAAGAGATTATGGGGTAGATGACATCCACTCTGTCGTTACTCACAATAATGCCAGAGGAACTGAGTTCAACAGTACCAAATCCTGCATAGCTTCCATCCAAAGTCTCTTTTTAACAGGCTGGCACTCCCTACTGCAAGTGAAATGTCAGGAAATATAATTGATAAAACCACTAATTGCCTCTATTTTCAAAGTAATTAGGTTAGAAAATTGGACGCTGGATGGAGCACCTGTTTATCCAAAGTGGAAGTGAGCCATTTCAGGGTGCTGTGGCTTCATTCCCACTAAACCACTGTAATCTAGCAGCATGCACAAGCACAATTCATGTATTTTAAACTGTTGTTGCTTGAAACACCGGCAGCCGTGGCATCCATATTTATATTCAGCCTCACTTGTAATCTGTTCATCTCAACACGGATTTGCATCAGAGATATCTGCCAGCGTGGCATGGTCAGTGGGGCAAAACAACTTAAAAAATAAGTTATCTGAATGTAGGCTTGGGTCAAGGCACTACAGCATGCTCAGAATGTTCCATTCACCGATCCAGCAGAACTGTGAAGAATATCTTTCACAGTGGGAAAGAACAAGTGGGGAGCCCAAAGGGGAAAATTTATCTTTCTATCTGAAAAGAAAAATGGTGGAAGGGATTAAAATTGGACTGCTGTTTACACTATGAGGAATGAATATTTAATTTAATGAACATTAAGTGAACTCAGATCTGAGTTCTGTGGTCAAAGTTACTCTAATGAGTCTTTTCTCCAATGTCTTGGATAGTTACTGATTTCCCAGTGGTTTGTAGCTTTTATTTCCTACTATTGGTACAGATTTGACTGAAACCCATTCTAATCCTACAAACTGGTGCCAGTGTTTCCTCCCTTTTTCAGCATTACCTGATATATTCAATTGCTGTTAGCCTTGAAAAAAATTAGCTTGAATAAGCATGTAATAAAAGCTTATGCTGCGTCTACGGGGAGAGACTGCTAACTATATTTCATATTCCAATACAGTGCTACCACCAGGAGAGAGGACAGGTGCCAGAGAGAGAGAGAGAGAGAGAGAGAGAGAGAGAGAGAGAGAGAGAGAGAGAGAGAGAGAGAGAGACGGAAAGAGAAAAGTGGCAGAAAGATTTTATGATATTACGTAATTCCTTGAAAGGTAAGGAAAAGTTTTTTTTTTAAAACAGCTGTGTGTAATGCAGTTCCACATATACACTTTTTCTCATGAGTGTCAGTGTGATACTGTGCAGTTCTCGTCAGTTGGCAAGTCTCTTTAGCCTGTTGTCTCCATGGCTGGAGAGGAAGCTCATGGTATCTACAGTCTCTAGAGTAAACCGAATACTTTTAGAAAAACCAAGCTGTTCCTTGGTAGGACTTGATTTATTATATAGCAATATAATCTCGCAAATACCAAACTAAGAGGCTATCTGGAGTCTTATTTAAGATTTATTTTGTATCATATATGAAGTTTCCTAATGCTTTATGAATGCTATATTGTCTACCACATTATCTAGTGAGCAATAGTAGTTTTACAAATGGGCCAATAGAACAGTTTGTGTATGCAGAGACAGATGAAGTGAAATATTCATGAAATACTTCCAATTTAAGATGTACTGGAATACAGGCATCCTAAAGCCTTTGTTAACATACAAGCTGCATTATCACTTGCTGAAATGTAGCATTACTTGATTTGTTCTGGGAGAATAATAGCATATTATTTGTGTTAATATAGTAGTATAGTATCATAAAGGCAGTCTTTTCCATTTTCCTAGATCTGTTCAGCTTTCAGAGCTGTATGTCAAAGCTGTCTAAATTTGGCAGATGGGACAGCCAGAGAGAGTGAAAGACAGAATCTCTCCCAGTGGATAGATGAACAGTTTGGGTTGTGGTATGGGGTTAGGCTAAATGTAGCAAGATTAAAGTGATTGTGGTGCAGAGGGAAACCACAGCAATTATGAAATCAGGGCATTGGTCGGTCTGCCTGTTTCCTCATGACTGTCTAAAGTGTGTGATAGGGAGCAGGTACAGAAAGGCACAGACTTAATAGACTCAGCTTCTGATTGCTTGCCTTTTCCTTTTTATTGTTTGTTTAACAACAGTTAACTCCTGGACTAAAACCAATTTAGGACTCTGTAAGCCTTTTAGTAAGCCCAGTGATTTAAGACTAATGTCTGCTGAAGGTGCTGGATTTACTATATGTCTAATATTAAAAGTCAAGTCGCTATTAACAAATGAAGCCCTAATCTGGTGTCTGGACAGGATTAATGATTGATAATACATTTTGGTAATAAACATTATTGTTATTTGAATCCATGGGTTATCAACAAGAGTTAGTCCGTCATGCCATAAATAACCACTGGCTGCACAGGTTGCACATGATTTGCTGTGATGCACTCATGGGAAGAAATGGGATATATTTTATACCAAGTTAAAGTAAATCACCAATTACCAATTAAAACCTGAACCTTCAGGATATCATAAAAGGCTAAAAGAGGTTTATATTGCATCAGATAGTAAGTGTAGAAAACCTAAAAACCTCAAAATCAGACTATATTCTATAGTCCATATAAAATCCAGCTGTATTGTTAAATAACAAAAAAAGTAACAATATTTAATGGTTGCCGCTTTACCATAGAGTCACCTACTGGACATTTCACTTGGGAATCTTCCCTTCTAGGAGGACATAACTGTAGATAATTGTTTTCTATTAATAATAAAGCAATGTACAGTATATGTATAAAATATATACAGATATGACACTTTTTCTTTTCCAATACAGAAAAAGTGATTCCAAGCTGTTTTCTTTAAATACATTTACATTTACAAATACATATACGAGTACATTTGAATTAAAGCATTTAATTGATGCAAATGAAATATATTTAATCAGCTCAATATGCATAACTATCAAAATGACTGACATACAGCACAGTTCTTTCAAGACAAACAACAATAAAACATATTGCAAAGTTGTGCAAAATTAGACAATTTTAAACATAATTGCTGTATAGTACTTACTCGAACAAGTATGATACTATGTGTACATAGAAAAACAACACAAAATAAATCTTAGCATAACAATGAATCACAATCACATAAATCACAATCTTTCTTACATGAGGTTGTTAGCAGGCTCTATGCTATTTCCATTAAATAGTGCAAGATACATGTCTTGCACACTGCCCGCAGTTCTCACTCATCTGGCTGGTTCAGTGGACTAGAAGACAACCCCCATGATTCTTGTTCTCACTAAATTAAATATTTCAATCAACTGTCATCGAAAACATAGTTTTATCAGTCCAGATCCTGAAAATATTTGGCTTCCCCGCCCTGTCCCGCAGGTCTGCACTGAATCTCATTCATCAGGCTTTTTAATACAGCCATTGTTTTCCCCTTTTCCTATTGTTTATCTTATACATGCATATTAGATTGATTTCTGTTGTATAACCGGTCACACATGGTTAGTGTTGTAGACATGCCCTCTGGTAAACATCCTGTGTTTTAGTCTGCACAATTACAATGCAGTAGCTTTTGCTTGTTGCAACATACGCTGTATTTGTTAAGAGTGGATATGCATTTTCTCACTGTCACACCCAAATACACACACACACACACACACACCCTTCTGCGCTAATGCTTTGTGTAAAAGCAGTAAATTCAGAACATATTCAAACAACAATTTCAAGAATATACAAGCCAACTAGAGATGTAATGCAATGCCATTTTGTATATCTAACTGTTTAGTGCTTCAATTTCCCATGCATAAATCAGATTTTTATTTATTTATTTTTTAAATAATAAAACATAAACCTTACCTTAATGCTCCCAGTGTTTGGGACCAGCTCAAACCCATTCAGCATGACAATACCCCTGTGCAAAAAGCGAGGTCCATAATGACATGATATGCCAAAGCTGAAGTGGAAGAACTCAAACCACCTGCACAGAGCCCTGACCTCAACCCCACTGAACGCTTTTGAGATGAACTGGAATGGCGAGTGCACACCAGGTCGCCTTGAATGGGCAAATCCCCACAGCTACATTCCAACATATAGTGCAAAGCCTTCCCAGAGGTGTGGATGCTGTTAAAACAGCAAAGAGGTGGACAAGTTAGGTGTCCATATACTTCTGACTACATATTATAACCCAAAATCATTAAGGATGAATGAACTCCCTAAATATTTGCCTTTTGTTTTATTGTATCAGATAGCATTATGCATTAATATTACATTCCTAGGACCAGCTGTTTAATGGTGTTTATATATACAAATGCATACATCAGTCGATATAACTGAACCTCAGCCATGTCAGTGTTGCACTAATGATGGAGTGGACACTATTTGATGACAGTATGAAGTATGTGCTGTTGCAATACAGCATACAAAATAATATACAATATAACACTGCCCTGTCAGTACAAGCCTTTAAATGATTCAACAAGGTGCATTTCTGCTTACTCAGAACCATATTATCTGACCCAGCACGACCCTCTTTACTCCCACTGATGTTCAATTTGTCACTGTCAAATTACCTTAACATCAAATCTCTCCACACTACCTTTTAAGATCTCCACCCTACCTTCCTTGAGACTTGCTAACCAACGCCTACCCCCTCTCCTACCTCATTAACAAGCCCTTTGAGTCTGGTTACATTCTTCAGCTGCCTAAAACTGTTGTAGTTATATAAATAAACTGTTTCACAGACCTAGCGGTTGATTCTTAAATCCAAAAATCTAGCTACCCAGAATCAATATAAGCCTATTGTTAAATATAATTGCTAAAATATATTGTTTTCATCTATATTGGTTTCTATGTAGCACTCAGAGAGCTTACAAGAATCACTAATGATCATCATGTTTCTGCTGATATTGTCGATGCTCAAAGTATCAGTGCTTTCAGTCTGCTATCTGGTATTAGAATCTTGAATGTAGTATATCAGAAACATTTATTATTGCATTTCTTAATTGCACCGTTATTCTTTTTTGCTCAACACCCTGCTTTCATGCCCTTGCCCTGTCTCAGATTCTCAGTTCACTATCAAAACCCTAAACAATCATAAAAAATGCATCCACACATTAATATCTGTATCTTTTTCAGTAAAGTACAAGCTCTTAGAACTTGCATTTAAAGACCTGAATGCAAATCTTCTCTGTGGTGGTCCACCGTGGTGGTCCTAAAAACCAGACTGGTCAATGTAGAGAGCTGATCGTTCAGTGTTATGACCTAAAGAGTCTGTAACTCTATCCCACAGTCACTTAAGCTCTGTTTTCCCCTGCCAGCTTTCCAGGCACAGCTGAAAATGTGTAACATGCCACACATCATTATGTAATTCAGTCTATATCAGATTTCCCTATGAAGGTATACTGTCATGCATGTACTGTATATTATCATGAGTGTTCATATAGACGTCATACCTCATGTGATCCTATGTTATTTTCTTTTTTTTAAAAAAGTGTTGCTTTCCAGTGCTTATGGTAAGAACATTGCCCATAGCAGCCTGATGTGTAAGTAGTGGAGCAAGTAGTGGAAAGCATTTTACAAGCATTGGAAGAGGACATACACTATTTACTACAGCAATAATTAACAAAATTTACATTTATATGTCCAGCTAAAGTCCTGGAAAATGGTTACTCACTAACACAATAAACGTTTGTCCTCCTACAGAGGGCTAGTGGAAAGACAACTAGACCATATTCAGTAGGAGAAAATATTGATGCATTATAAATGAAAACCAAACGCACACTTACCAAAGGTTTTATGACAAACATATATGCTGAATCATATTTTGTAATGTTAAAACAGATCCAAAGAAATGAATGCTTCATGTTCACCATGTGTTCTGTCATTTTGGATTTGTGACTTTTGCCACCTCACAGCTCCAGTGTTTGGATTTGGGTTATTGTCTGAAGAGTTTCACACATTATCCCAGTGTACATGTGGCTTTCCTCTGGGTTCTCTGGGTTCTACCTACTTCCTAATAACCAGCCAGCTAAAAAAAAATAAAACAAATCAAAACCCAACTACATCTCAATGGCACATTTCTGATTCTCAGTATCTACAATATGTAACATCATTAATCTCTCCTTTTGACTAAAACAGAAGTTGTTAAGTATATCAGAGTTACACTTTCCATACTGGAATTTTACCATTGTTTACCATAGCTTATGTTTCTGGCAGTGTTGCCAGATTGGGCAGGTTCCCGCCCACTTGGGCTCCTTTTGGTCACGTTTAACTGGGAAAAAATGCATTGGGCGGGTTAATAAAATTTGGGATATTTTTTGATGCAACTGGCAGGTTTTTATTTTTTATTATAAACACGATATTTTATTAATTTTCATTCAAACGAACTTTACAATAAAGTATTAAATGTAATGTTGACGTTTTAATTATATGGTTCACTTTAGACAATGAGGTTGAGGAGAGTCCTGTCCAGTCAGACTTCAATCTTGATTGGCGGGATGTTGTAATTGTTGCACTGGTTAAGCCAAACTCAAAGTTAAGCTCAAAGATGTTCACAAAGCTGTGTTTTTACCATCATCATGCCAAAGTGGCGTAAATATAAAAAGTCTTACAGAAAAGAATGGGAGAGCGACCCGTCTCTTAAAACATGGATTTCACCTTTGCTAGGCAACGAGTCAAAGGCATTTTGTAAATACTGTCATTCAGAAATCAGAGCACAGCTAAATGATTTAAGGGAACATGCTAATGTTGCTTGATGAAAGCACTGACATATCTGTGAACAAACTTCTCAGTATTTGTGTGAAATACCACTCAAAAAAATTGTGGTATCAGCAGGCTTCTATGATGATCAGGACATTGACAAGTTTTGGCTGGAAGTCGAAGCATTTAAAGATGCAGGAGGACATGTGTTTTACAAGAAATTAGCACAAGGTGCCATAAGAGTTCTTGTTCTGCCTGTTTCCAATGCCCATGTCCAGTAAGCATTTTCCCTGGTCTCACTTTTGAAAGATGACACTAGAAATCGCATGGGACTACCGCTACTCTCCAGCATCATGGATGTGTGTACTGGCCTGGCCAGAAATGGCTGGACCTCTGCAACTTTCAAACAATGTATTAATCATTGTGGTTGTGACTGTACAAAGTTTGTTCTATAACATTTTAAGAGACATTCTCATCAGTTCTATGAAGATTCTCTACGTTAAAGTCTCTATAAAAAGGTAAGCGTGTTTATATGCTATTATTCTGCTCTAAAATTCTGATGTCATGTTTGATAATTAAACATAACATATACAGGTAGCTGACTTAGTGTGTGTGTGTGTGTGTGTAAAGTGTGTTTTATAATATTTTGAGACGTTCTCATCAGTTCTATGAAGATTCTCTACGTTAAAGTCCCTATAAAAAGGTAAGCGTGTTTATATGCTATTATTCTGCTCTAAAATTCTGATGTCATGGCTGATAGTTAAACAAAACATATACAGGTAGCTAATGTTGTGTGTGTGTCTAAATAGTGCCCTTTGCACTAATCCATTTGTTTTGGGTTTTCTGTTTGTTATTGTAATAATTATCACAGTGTGCATTTTGGGCTGGTATTTTTTAAATGGGCAGGTTTTAAGCTGTAGTTGGGCTGGAAACCTTCAGTCCAATCTGGCAACCCTGGTTTCTGGAAATTTTATGTCCAGTGTAGTGGAAAAACAGTGACCCTGGAAATCCTGCTTGCAGGACAAGACCAAACTTGTTAACATGATATGAATAGTCGGGCATTGTTTTTTTCCCCGCTCCAAACACTTCCTTATGTAGGTAGCACCAAAATAAAAACATATTGCTACAAATGGAAGGACTTTTATTTACAAAACCACTGCTCCATAAAGCACATGCAGACATCCACTGTGGACAGGATAGATTGGGTTTATTCGTAAAGCATTCATACACATGTTTACTCAAGACAAATCCTGTAAAGTTCTTTCTGGTGGTCCAGTCTAGTCTAACTAATGTAAACTTTATCAACTTCAAATCATATAATTTGCATGAATTGCTATGCTTTTAATTATGGAATATATTATCAAGTTTAAATAACTTACATTTATCCTTATGCAGAGTAATGTATAGAGACTTTATCAGCTCCTCAAGTAAAAGACAGGCATTATAATGAAATGTTGCCCTAAGGACCCCATTTTGACTAAAAGCAGCACTGTGTTCCAGTTTTGTGGTACATTCTGATAACTTTTCTGATCTATCTGGAATGTAATAAACCCCCAAACTGACCGGAGTAAACAACATTTTCTTGATTTGCGAAGGGCATTCTTGTTTTGAAACATAGTTAGCTTACTTGCCAAGGAGTTGAATATTTAGGAGTTCTAAATGTTCTGCAATTTGTTATTTTTTATAATCACTGAATTTAAAAAATGTGGTGTTTTTTATAGTGTTTTGTGGCATAGTAGTGTGGTTCAAATAATAAAAATAAAATTGCAAATCTCTGGTTTAGACCATGTCCACTTCCACCTTAAATCTGAATATTAATACAATACAAATATTTGTAGCGCTAAACACAGACAGATACAAAAACTGAACCACAAGCAAACCGCAGTAAATCTCTAGTAATGTGCCTGTTGCTGTTGTGGGAAAATTAAAGCCAAGTGTTTCAAGTAAAAGAAAATGCAATCGGGACTCTGAATGAGTCCAGATTGCATTTTCTGAAAACACCCGCTGGTATTCAAACATCACTAATATCGCTGGCTATTAATATAAATCTTTTTAATTAAGTACGTTTGTTCGGACTTAGGCTGAAATTCTGTGAAGTTTATATTCCACTCCCTAATAAAAATTAATGGGTGTGATTTTTTTACATTGGCAGCACCAAACTGACTTTTTTTCTTGGTAGTCCACCAGTAGTATCCCGTGCCTTCGTCACTGAGGCCCGGGTTCGATTACCAGGCAAGGAACCGACCCAGCCTCTGAGGGGTCAATTCTCAGCTTCCGAGGGTTTAACTCTCAGTAGCTGCTCATTATTGGGGCAGTGGGGGCAAGTGGTTAGGGCTCAGGGTTGTTGTACAGAAGATTGGGGTGCCACTGCTGAGCCTCTTAAGATATCATTCCTTAAGATATCACACTTGATTTATCTTGATGATTTTTAGTTATATTTAGCTTCATGATCCTAGGTAAAACATTCCATTTGAACCCTGCAATACAACTTTAAAATATCATTTCACAGCCTGGCCAATAAAAAAAAACCTCTCTTACACAGATCCAGCATAGACTAAGCCACATGGATGATAAGTTGAACTCAAGTGACATCATCTCAGCTTGAGTTCCTAATAAACCCATAGGACAGAACAATAAACTCTCCATGGGTGCAGCCCTACCATTAATTACTCAGGAAATATGAGTTAACATATCTTTCACAAAAGCTGACTTTTATCACACTCCACATTCAGGAAAGACAGATTTTTGTGATAAACATTTCCTGTGGTGCATGCTTGACCCCCAACCTTTGACCTATTTCTCATAATAAATTGGTATGTACCGCCCTTTAACCACTAGATGAGAATATATCTCGAGAATATTTTGTCACCATATCTGGCCTGAAATTATTTTTTTGAAGAAACCATAATTAAGTGGAATTACACCTCAACCTATATGTCAGTGAGATGCTGTGCTTATTAGTGTAGTTAACTGTACTTATGAATTAGGGGTATAACTGAAAGTGATTATATTATTCAGAAAGAATAAATACAAATTTCAGATGTGAATTATTTTCAAAGGTTCTTTAATATGAACGTGTGGGCTGCACAATGCATTTTCAGCATTCTTATTTACACTTGCTTGGTCAAGGTCATGACAGTTTACAGGCCAAACCCACTTTGGATGTAAATCTGAATGCAGATACAGATATGGATCGTTAAAGTGCCAAACAGATGCAGCTACATATTACTGCACTGTATGGACTACTGATGCAGTGTGTTTTCCTGCACTCCAGGTTCGGTTGAGTGATTTCAAGACCAGTGCTCAACAGAAGAGATAAACAGTTTAGTATGTGAGAAGGCCATATTTGGCAATACCCAAAATTCTTTTCATTTTCTCTGTCGAGATGAAAGAGAAGGCAAACAAGTACTGATAACGAGTGAAACACACATACCAAGGAAGAGAGGTAATATGTAGGAGAATAAAAATGGCCTAAATCCATGGGCATAGCTCAACAAAAGCCTCCCAGTGGGGTTAATGTTACCCATTAATCTGTGGAGAAGAGAGGAAAAGAGAAAAATTGGGACTGGCTGATAGATTATGTCATCTGTTTTCATTCTGGTGCCTTGTTGAATTCCTAGAATGTTCTGAGCATCTACTCCAACATACTGTTAATGGCAGGTATGGTCTTACCTCAGCTGGTGAAAATCAGTACTGATTGAGAATGGAAAGTTTGGAAGGGATGAGAAAAACGGGTGGAGCAATTGTGAAATTTAGCCAGATTGAAATATCATCTGACCTGACAGCTGAGTTACTGAAGCACTTAGCTTCCCCGTTCTCCAAATTGCTAATTGTAGCTATAAATCAAAGTTAAACAACCGTATAATTAAAAATGCCTGTATGCCCTTTTACTAGGTCACATTTTGTATAGTGGTACCATAAACTGCCTGTTAGTTATTTACTTCAACAGCCACAATTCACATTTTAACCTAAAACCTATTCCCACATAGTGTTTACATATTTATTCTTAAAAATAATATGGAGGTTTGATCTGACATTTGACAAGTGATATTTAGTTTTTTCAGTTTCTTAAAATTATAGGACAAATACAAGCGCTCTCTCTCTCTCTCTCTCTCTCTCTCTCTCTCTCTCTCTCTCTCTCTTTCTCACACACACACACACACACACGTTTAGTACCATCCCACACCAGCAGCTTAGAATGTCATCAATCAAAATCTAGTCCACATAATAAGCTTAACTTATTCCACTGACATATTAGATACAATAACTGATTAGATAATATACAGTACAATGAATTGTATAAAATTAATTCTGCAAATGGTTTAAACATAGTAAGGCTTAGTGTAGATTTAACACGCATGATTTGAAAGGTAGAAAATGTCAGAGATCAAACTCAAAGTATCCAAAGTACAGAACTACACAAAATATATAGCATAGTCCCAAGCACACAATCAACAGGAATTCTCCACATGTACTTGATATACATTATATGGTCTAGTTGAACTTACTCTTCTTTAGACCTATAACAAAATCTCTTATAAGTAGTTTTGCATAAATGATTAGTCCTTTACAATACAATGAGTGACACAGAGTCAGAAACTGACCTTATAGAGTATGTCATTCTGAGCAATGCAAAGGGCCTCAATACACAAAGCATGAAATACCCCAGCTTGATGTTTTTAACTTTTCCTTTCTAGTTCACACCCCTGCTGCTTGTGTCTGGCCAGCTGGTTTTTGAGGTCTTCGCAATAGCCAATCTGGAATGTTAAGGTTGCTAAAGAGAGTCTGGGTAATCATAATAATAGGCATCAATGCCAGAGGGTCAGTGAGCAAAGAGAATCATGATGATGGTTCTTATACTTGGTTTAAGTCATGAATCATGATGATGGTTCTTAAGAATACTTTTTCTGTTGAAAGGGCTGATTTGGTCCAGTCAATTTGATAGAAAGTTTATTTTAAAGTATGAGCAAAGCCTGTATTTTGAAGATTTAAGATTTAGCATTTCTCGCATTTATAAAAAATAATCTAAACCTTTCACAATACACACATCTGTCTGTTAACTTCATAAACATGTGCCATGTTTTCATGTTAATTTCATGGGATATAAAAATTTATTAGGCGTTACCTGAATGGCACAACAGAACAGTGGAGCTGGGAACTGAACTCCCAGCCCCAGAGGTAGAGCTGCTAAGACTTGTTTGCAGCAGATAAAGCACCTGTGCTAAATTGTAATCGCATTTTGTATTGCAGTTTGTCTCCAGGGTCAGGGGTTCAATTCCCATGTTCTCCCTATGCTGTGGGGTTTTCCTCCAAGTAATCTGGTTTCCTCTCCATGTCCAATGACCTGCACTGATGGTTGATGGGCATTTCAAAATTGTTGATTGTGCTCTGCAGTGGGTCGGCACCTCGTCTTGTGCCCCAAGTATAGGCTCCATGAACCTAGGTGTAATGAACCTACAATACAGAATCATCTCCAGATGTTCTCTGCATAAAGGGAATAGCTGTCATACCTTAAAAGCTGCCTTTTAATTGTAAATTCTACAGAGATGTGATTAAGTTGCTGTTCTTTTGCAGGTGGGAAGAGGATTCTACTGGGCATGTGCAGAGTGAGTGCACAACTGTAGCCTGCTGCTAATTGGAACAGTTGACCCCTGTAACAACTGATCTACTGTTAGCTAGCTGTCAGCAAATAATACAAATACAAATTGTTGGTCTTCCAAATGCCATTAATGTAAATGCATCATACCTAAATTGGAGGTGGCTTTTAATTGCATATCGTCCATATATCAGGTTGTTTCAGTGTGTTAAGGCTTTTGTCATGCTTACACATTGTTTGAACACTTTGTATGAAGTTCAATGGGAAGTGTGTGTACTAACTGCCACATAACAGCGAAATAAGAATTATTTATTGTGTCTGCACGTGTCCTCACAGCAGCAGGCTGAGGCATAGGTTGAAAATGACTTGTTATTCTGAAAGTTTGAGAATAACTGCCCTAGGAAATGCAGCTGGTGCACAGAAAAGAGAAACATCCAACACCACTAACTTGACAAACTTCACAGCCTCCCTAGACCACAGACTCGCAGAACCCTGACCCCTCCTCAAAGCAAACACACTCACGCTAGCACTTCAATATGGGCAAAATATGCCAGTGCCCTCATTCAGAAAGAAAATACAGTCACTCACCTCGCTCTCACTCTCATTTTCGGTCTCCAGCCAACCACCCCCTCCCCTCTCCTCCTAAGGCGTTTTGTTTCAGAAACCCAATAATATCAGCATGTTGTTGCAGAACATGTTTGAGTTGGAAAAAGCGTAAGAGTGCTCTGGTCTTTGTCCAGCTAGGCATGCCATAAATCTGCAGCTATGCTACGGAGCAGCAAGCACAGCCCAGGGGAAGCCAGACAGGACATGCACTGGAAGGCTTGTGATTATTTTGGTTTTTGCCGACGAGGAGTTAACTCAGGAGAAAGCCAGAGGGTTCAACTGGCTGCTGGAATGACTCAAATCGTTTGTCTTCTTGTCGTTCAGACATACCCTGTTAGAATAGTTGGACTCAGACATTTCGTTTTCCTCCAGCTCCGACACATCTGAAGTGTTTCAAAATGGTGCCTTATAAGGGCAGAAAAGCAGACGTAAAAAAAGTACAAAACACCAGGATGGCTCAGGAAAGCATCATTTGTTCGCAATTTCTTACAGGGTTTGTTAGCTAGAAGCTCCAGTGATAGCCACCAGCAATCCTACACAAATCCCCATTTGTGTATGTATACTTAACTGTGTAAATGCATTCAGTCTCTCATTCTCCAGAGCTCTTCAGGAGTCATGGCGATGTGGTTAAACAAAGCAGAGATCCACATTTTGGTGGTGACGAAAAGGCTGAGAGGGCTACATCGTCAGTCTTTCTCTAGGAATTCTCTAGAAAGAAACACCTGTCATCAGTCATTTAATGAGATCCAGATTGATTTCTGAAAAAAGTGTTTCATTAAAAATGTGTGAAGATGATTTTTTTTCTTCATGCTTTTCATTCTCACTATTCTTTGGAACTACAACATGTTTTAATGTTCATTCATATTCCCAAAAACACGTATCATGAGGTAAACTGTTCGGCATGAGAGGGAAGTTATGAGATGATCTTCAGGGGATTTTCAGCAAAATCTTTCTGATGTCTAGCCTTACACTATTTTCTGATTCATTTGTTTTGTCTGTGCAGCTTTTTAAAGTGGAAGTCTAAAGTTTTGTGGTAAAACATTTCAAACCAGTTTTGTTGTTTAATTGCTGTGCAACCATGATTAATTATCGCTAATGTCCACAAAGTAAGCCAGAGCTGTAAATATTATTTTTAACACGTGTTTAGTCTATGATTAAGAGGATTGGACAAAGCTTGACTTGCATGAGTGTGGTGAATACTTTAATGCCCCTGACCTTACAGATTGCATATGATTCTGATGTCAGTAACATGACAGTGGGGCAGGTGGGTAACATGGACATGTGGTGGGTGGAAACAGGTCCAGAGGGATTCAGTATTGTAATGTGAACCTGCACAACCAAATTGAACAAATGTTAGCTTAACTATGTCCTGGAAGCTTGTGAGTCTCTTGGGGCTGATTTTCCTGAACCTGTCAGGGGGTATTAACCTAAAAACTTACTGCAGGTAAAACATGGTGTGTTATTAGTGCTGAACAATTTCATACAGAGTTCTGATGTAATGTTTTTAACTCGTGCTGTGCCTTATAGATTACATCTCAATGATGTCATGCTAGAAAGCATAGGCTTTGTGGGGTGATTATGTAAATGTCATGCTTTCTTTTTTGCTCTGTTTCTGAGAACTGTAGTCAATGGTTCTTTCTTTTCGTCAATATTACACTATTACACAAGGTTCTTCTAAAGGTTCTCCTTAGAACCTTCTTTAATAAGAAACACTATTAGTTCTATGCAGCACATTTAATGGGTAAACCTATTTTTTATTCTATTTTATTAATCTTTCATTTGCGTCTCTCATGAAGACATGGCTTTGCTAAATAACTTTTAAAGATTTCAACAAATTGAGTCTTTGCTACAAACTTTCAAATTTGTCAGTTGATGCTTGCTGAGGTTATAGAGCATCATGAGGTCATAGCATAAATATTGGGGAATGTGTCAAGGTCAGCTGAACATAAACAACTGAACACTGTTTTGAAAATTATTTGTGAAGCTCTAACTTAACATAATAATAATAAAAAAAAGTTTGGTGTGTTTTCAATTGACTTACATGTTAATTGGCGGAAGGGTGGAAATTGTACTGCAGCCAGGCATTGTAGGGCCTCAGAGAATTTTTGGCTCCATTTAACTTCTGTTATGACGTCCACTTATGTATAGAGTCTCTGGAGAAACCCGATTCTATCCATCCCTGCTCAGGATAAAGTATTGTGAGCAAATTGGCAATTTTGCTTGCAAATCAAATCAAAAAGTAGAAATCTTTTTTATTAACACTTTGGATGTTAGGATCAGAGCACAGGGCAGCTATGATACAGCACCTATGGAGCAAAGAGGGTTAAGGGCCTCGCTCAGGGGCACAACAGTGGCAGCTTGGCAGTGCTGGGATTTGAACCCTGATATTCCAATCAACAATCCAAAGCCTTAACCACTTGAGCTACCACTGAAACTCTCATATGGAGTCAACCCATGGTAGCTACAAGTATCCAGTTCTCCAGTGCAGCTGAGTCTGAGGCCCGTTGATTAGATACATTTGTACTAACTGCTGTTTTAAGCTAATTTAATTTAATGTTTTGAGGTTTGGAAAGTTTGGAAGTTTAGTGTTTTTTAGGGTTTACAAGTGGACTTGTGAAAATGATAAATCAAAACATTTCCTGTTGGCTAAACATTGCTGATGGATTGCCGGTCTCAACACTGCACTGCACAATTCCTGTTCCGCGTTTTTGTGGGCCAGTTGAATGATTGTGTTTTTCCATACAGGAAATTGAGCGTATTCTTCAAGTAAAAAAAAAAAAAAGTTTTGGGCACTTGATTATTGTTTAACAAGATTAAGCACTGGATATGGAACAAGGCAAAAGGACATTATGGTTGTGGCTAAGCTTCAAATGGATTAGTTTAAGAGTGATAGTTCATTAAAAGTTGAGTGTTTACAGCTGATCTCCATGACTGAGACTCTCACACTAATCACCCTGTTGCAAGTGTACTGTAGCTGTTAACAGTCCATCTTACTAAGATTTAGGATTTGAACAGAGGTTTCCATGAAGTCATAGCTTTTATCCTGCATGGCAGTGATGTTATAGAGGGATGTGGGATTACCAGCATGTGCAGAGTGTGTGGACTGTGCACACATTCTTAACATTTCGGCAGAGACAGGTGTTTATGTTCTTATACCGTCAATGCTCTTTGAAGCTTGAGCCCATTTTTACACCCACAAACATTACGCACCCACAAGGGACATTTTAGTTGGTAACACTTTTGGGTAGTTTCAGCATGCAAGCTTAGCTTAAAAGATTTATTATATAAATATCAGTCAGAATATCTTGATAATCTCATTAGATTGTAGAGTTTAGAATGAGGGTAAGGCTACTTTAGATGAGAGACAGTACCTTCATAATATGAATGCAAGTACATGTTATTATTATATCACAGAAACATTCCTTGTATACCTTTTTGTACACATTTTACACTCATAAGTTTTTTCAGAGCCAATTATTTCTAGTTAGGATTTAAATGCTAACCCATTTCCTGCTCACTCTGTAGTGCCTGCATCATTAAATGGCAGTCTATGGGCTATATCCATGTTTTCTCTGGCTGTAATCCATACTCCAACACCTTTTCCTGCTATTGTGCAATGATGGAGAATTTGTAAAAAAAAAAAAAAAAAAAAAAGAAATAAAGAAAAGAAAAAAAAAGTTTTCTGTGAATAGAAAAGTACAGGAACATCTGTGTTAGCACTTCAGTTTTAAATAAGATGTTCCTGTCTTTATTAATCCAACTTGAGAAGATATTCAGTTTTATAGTACACTTTTTTACATGGGTATTGAATATTTTTGAAACAATTTTTTTTTTTTACAATTATTTTGCAGTCTCGAATCAGTTAATATAAAAAAAAAAGTCATGTCATGGTCTATTTATTAGTCATTTTACTTGAGTCAATTCAGCCATTATGACTTTTCACAGTGTACAAGGTGATCCCAGTAAAATCTTGGCTGAATTCTGTAGCAGTTGGTATGATAATGTATTCTCCATGTCAGATTATATAATCAAGATCCTCTAAAGATCTAAAGAGCTGTTATGAGTTTTTTGTTTATCAATCAAGTGATTAGAGTTCATGCAGAAAATGGGTTCTTGCTATTGCCACAGCAGCATTAAATCCGTTCCATGAGTTTCTAGTTATCGCTAAATGCCAGCCTTCTATTGACAAGCATCATAGTATAGATTACACCAAGATTTTAATCCAGCAGAATATAACAATCGGGCTGATTGTGAGGAGGTGGCAATATTGCCGTAGCAATGCGAATAACTAGTTCAGGAAAAACATCAGTTTTCACAGTCCCTGTGATGAACCCTTAAAATTCTTAAAACTCTCTGCATGGAAGCCTTTCTATCAGTTCATCTAGGGTTATTGAAAGGGGAAGAAATGCTTCAGGTTGCTTTTATTGGAGTTTATATATCATCCTCCTGTGGTGAAATTTATTTATTGCAGGTGCGTGACTCGCAGTGTATTGTTTGAGATTCATTCATATTAACTGTGACCAACTCAGTGGGTACACTTGGCAGACACTGACAGCTGCAGGAAACATCATGCTGGACAGAAAGAGAGAGATCTATCTGTGATAAGGAAGGCGGGAATGATGTGATGGAAAAGGTCATTCATTGTCCTTCAGTAACTGCTTTATACTGGTCAGGGTGAAGGTGGGACTCTAGGTGTGAGGAATGTTTTTGGGATTTGGGAGGAATCTGGAGAACTTGAAGAAATAACACACTGATAATGCAAAATGCAAAAGTCCACATAGACAGTAACTCTACCTAGGGACATTTCTTTCTTTCTTTCTTTCTTTCTTTCTTTCTTTCTTTCTTTCTTTCTTTCTTTCTTTCTTTCTTTCTTTCTTTCTTTCTTTCTTTCTTTCTTTCTTTCTTTCTTTCTTTCTTTCTTTCTTTCTTTCTTTCTTTCTTTCTTTCTTTCTTTCCCTTGATATTGTCTTTAAGTGGCTTGCTTACATAGTTCCGCTCAGAAGTTGATGCTTCCATAAGCCCTCTCATTATACTGTCTCAGTTAATATTTGTCATATTGAAGCAAGGATTTTGTGACAGCACTCTATACTCATCTATCCTCAGATGCTGATAGAATGCGGCTCTCTGCCTTGCTTTACAGATCCAATAACAAAGGCTTGGATTGAAATTCAGCCAATTTTTTTTTTAATCCACTGTTTTCACAGGGAGTATAAAATGCTTGCCATAATTGTCTGTGAGGAAGAAAGCTTGAGAGGAGAAATGCTGAAAAAACAAGAATCACTCTCAGGTCATCTATCTCTCCATTCACTCAGCTGTAAATCTTTTGGCGACGTTTTTTATGTTGCATGTTAACAGTGTTATTATTAAGGATTATTTGTCTAAAAATGTGTCACAGTGTATTTAAATAATTACATTTATTGTATTAATAAGGTCATCAACCCAAGCCACTTTGTTTCAGAAATTTCTGGAAGGCTTTTTTAAACACACTCTCATGCATACACACCTACTCTGGTCCCAGAGGAGTTTTTAAAACTCAGAGTATCTCAACAACTTTTATTCATTCCTCATTTTGTCTGTAGCAACACTGTATGTGGATACCTGGCCTTCATATTCATATGTGGTTCTCCCCAAACGATTGACACAAAGTCACATTACACCCTTATCAAGAGCGACTTACATTTTATTTTATTTACAGCTGAACAATTGAGGCCTTGCTCAAGGGCCCAGCAGTGGCAGCTTGGTACACACAACCTTCTCATCAATAGTTTAACACCTTAAACACTAAGCTATTATATCCCAAAAACAGTGGCTCACCCGGGACCTCTCATACCCTAGGTGAGAATTATAAACCCAGACCCAGAATGAGTCAGATTGCTCTTGTTAGAAGTCGGAAGCATAGGACATCTTTGTTTGCTCTAGCATTAAGATTTCCTTTCAGCAGAACTAAGAGGCCCAAACGTAAACCTGTTCCAGTACGACAATGTCCCTGTGAACAAAGCAAGATCCATTAAGACATGATTTGCTAAGGTTGCTCTTGAGAAACTCTAGTGGCCTGCACAGAGCACTGACCCCAGTGAATACCTTCGGGATAATAATGCTTGTGGCTGAATGATTACATATCCCCAATGCCACACTACAAATTCTAGTGAAAAGCCTTGTCAGAAGGGCGGAGGCTATTGTAACAGTAAAGGGAGGCTAACTCCACACTGAAGTTAATGGTTTTAGAATGGGACATTCACCAAGCACATATGGGTCTGATGGTCGAAGATCCAAATTTTTTTTGGCCATATAACCTACTTCTTATTCCAAAATGCTTCACATTTTTTGTCACTGAGTGAGTGTTCACATAAAGCAGCTCCACTTTTATATTGCTCTACATTCGTTTCACCTCTGTTAGTATCTTCCTTTTGTCTATTTCTTCTATTTTCCTGCTGAAGACACATTTTCTGATACTAATCAGCCTCACCTACACTCCCCCTTCAACTTTTCTCCTTTCCGTTTTCATCTGAGCTCCCTCCTTCTGCTCGTAGGCTCCAACTTATGTAAAAGCCCTGATTCCTCTTGATTTATTGCCCAGGTGTTTGGAGAAACTTTGACGGTGAGCTTTCACTCATAAAACCTTCATTAGTTTAGGATTTTGGGGGAGTTTGGGATGAAGAAAAAAAAGGGAAAGCAATGGAGGAAAATGTATATGTAGATATGTACAGAATGTCCAAATCTTTTATCTCTAAAATGAAGATACTACAGAAATAATTGCAAGACATGGCAGATTAGTAAAGCAGCATTATGGTAAATTCATCAATCTGTCACTCATTTTAGCTACTGAGGAATTTGTTTTGTCGTGTAAGGA
The DNA here is from genome assembly GCF_019097595.1 of Hemibagrus wyckioides. NCBI lineage: Eukaryota > Metazoa > Chordata > Actinopteri > Siluriformes > Bagridae > Hemibagrus > Hemibagrus wyckioides. Next base: position 12,086,501 of record NC_080737.1, on the reverse strand, counting down.
CTACTGGAAATAAAAAAATAATGTGTTTGTTATTTTTCATAATGTGATATTTTTGACCTTTGTGATTTTCTGTCATGTTTCATAAAAGTTTTTTACCCGCCCTTAAATGCCCTTAAAATAAGATTCATTTTCCCCTATTGATCAAAAATGCTGTTTCACTTGTCACATTGTCTTTAAATTGACTGAATTTGGCTTTAACTCCAGTAAGCAGAATGTTTCAGTATCATGAGAGTAGAGTCAGGAAACACAAATCATCGTCTTTATGTGCCTCTCTAAGATTTCTCTTTAAATCATGTTCCTATAGTCCTTGTTTAAATACGGGAACATATTTATCTGTAAAATAGATCATGAGAAGGTCACACAAAAGCATGTCTTTTCTGATATCTCTTGATATTTCTCTGTGCAAGCATGCATTCAAAAAAATTTATTTTATTATAGTTCTAGACTTAATTGTGCATAGTAGCTTAAAACCAAACCAAACAAAAACACACACATTTAGTGTTCCTGCTTCTGGCGAGGGATGTTCTACTTTAAAGAGATAATGAGCCAATGGCAGAGTATGTTTCAGTAGTTCTGTAAATAAAGACGAACTGTTCGGTGTGTGACTATCGCTCTGAGCTATGTCAGGAGGAGTTATTTGGCAGAACCCCTACTGAGTGTGGAGTTGTGTGGTCTCTGATGAGGAATAGGGATTTATAGGGCAAACAGACTGAGTTTGTTGGAGAGAATGCAAAGGAAGGGTTCTCCACACTAATCTTTTATAGTTTTGGGTGAAAAAACAACAAAAACACATTTAGTTGAAATGGCGTGAGATTAATCGACTCTCACACACTGTCTCCAAAACAAAATTAGCAGTTCTCCTCTGATTGTATTTTGGCACTTGTCCCATGACTAAAAGCATCGAAGAACATTGGAGGCCTCGTCTTTACAGCTGATTCTGGATCAGCTCCCAACAGTGAAAACTGATGTAAGAGAACATTTGTGACAGGACCGCCAGAAATGAACTTGCTGACTTTAAGTGGACAGGATCAAAGAGATTAAAAAGAAAGACAAGGCCTTAGCTGTATTTGTGTGTGGTTGTGTTTACCATGAACAGCTTGATGTCGAACCTCATACACGGGCAGATTTCCTTGTACATGTGTATTTTACTGGCTAATAAAGTCACCATCCAGGAACTGATGTTGTCAGCCAAATAAGGCCAGTCATGTACATGGTTTGAAACTTCATCTGCTATTTTTTATGAAGCCACTGGGGCTTTAATTCTAAGCTCTTGCTTAGGGTAAGTGAGGCAGGTATTTTCTGGTTTCATGCTATAGCCCTGATTCATCTGGCCAGGCCATGCCATGCGCAATTACATCCACTGTTTGAGCAAGGCTGCAGACTTTAGAGCTGTTTGTGATTACACCTCCTGCTGAAGATCACGCGGTGGGCTAATTTCGACAAACTGGCAATGCAGTGCAGACATGTAACTATACCAGAACATAAGAAAAATGTTCAGTTTAAAAGAAAAATAAACCAAAGTCATTTTCTACTGTGTTGAATGGCTTTGATCAAATGTACTAGCAGGTCCTCTGGATTACAACTGACAACATAAAATGTGTTTTTCCCCAGTATACAGTAGATATATACTGATTCAAATAAACACACACTAACAAACTCTGTAGACTAAAAGAGGGAATTGGGTCAATGGGAAGCACTTAACTGGGGACTCTAATTAAAAATGGTTGGCTGTTGAAAAATCAGATTGGATTGAAGCTTCTATGGGAACAGACGTAGTTGCTGCCAATTTTTATTTTAAGGCCCAGGTTGCTGCTGGTGAAAAAAGAATGATGTGACATGCAAAAACTGGCTAATCGAGGATAGTGGCAGGACTGGGATTTGAACTTTCTGATCTCTCCAGAGCCATACTACTAATGATGTCATCACGAATGCAGAAAGCATTTAGAATAAAGGAATAAGTATTTAAATTTATTCCTGTTTAAATATATATATTACGTTCTCATGTGCGAGAAAAAGAGCGTGATTGTTTATAAAATATCATTACAATGTTAGTCCTAACAAATACTAGGTAGTACTAGTCCCCAGTTAAAGATGGAGGTGATGTGTACAATAGCAACTCATCAAAAAAGTCTAAATATCCATCATTCCGTGATCACTAGAATTGTGGTTTTTCAACAAGTAAATAGAGCTGTTTGATAAAGAATAGTGAAAGACATTCACAAATGCCTTCAGTGAGAATTGACTTTGTTTATTATTGTTTCAAGCAAGGTTTCTTTTTTTCCCAGCACTCTTCAGAACAAAGTTACACCCATGTTGTCTTTTATTTATTATTCCTTCACTGGAACACAGAGCGCTGTTATTCGTCTATATTTGCTATAAATTCTGGTTTGGTTCTTCTGACAATGCACTCTAGTAGACATGCTCATGTTACGTTCAAGTATGAAAGCTTCACCCTGTTTGGCGCCTTGACTTGCTTGCAAACATGTGCTCTTAGATGTATAAATCGGCCCAAACCTATTAGGAAAAAGACCTAAATGGACTGCAGGAAAGAAGGTCTTGATAACTTGCTAACATCCACCAGACTTGGCTACCAAAGTATCCCTCCTTTTAGTTCCACAAAAAGAAAAGCCTCCAGAGATATTCACACGCACAATGCAGCGGTGTCATTATGTAGCATCCTAATCCAGAGAGTCTGTTTTGGTCCAGAGTTTGGTTCCAGCAAGCAGTTACACACTTGATTCCAGATCAAGGAACATTACAATGGCCACACTGATTGAATTTGTAGAATTAGGTAAGTGTGAAACTACTTGGTTGGATCAAAAAGGTGGTTTAAATATCTCTGGTCTCGCCAGGGAAGGAAAAAAAAAACAACTTAAGTTTACTTTTATCTTCCTTCTTGATCCCATTTTTTGGGTATTTTTGTCATTGTTATTTTTGTTGCTGTTGATGGTGGTTGGTTATGTAAGCTGTTGTTGCCAACCACTGATCCAAAATGGTTGATTACAAAGCAGACATTTATGTCATCACTTCAATACCTATCAGAGTATCTACTATTCATCTTCCTGTTGATTTATACTGTCCAAAATAGAAATGTTGAGGTAGTTAATGGCTTGAGCTCTCTATAGTGTTCCAGATTTCTATATTTCTATTTTCTACAATGATTCAGGGTTCCCACAGAAGGATCAACATTGGTAAAAAAAGTTTCCTTTCCTGCCACCTTACAGCTCCCAGGTTCAGTCATGATCCTTGTGTACATGTGAGTTTCCTCTGTGTTGTCTGCTTCCCTCACACCTCTCAAAAACAAAATGGGTTGGCTACTGTAAATTGTCCTTTAGTTGAATGAATGTGGGAATGTTTGTATGCAGTGGTGTCTTGAGATTGACTGTCATCCAATCCTGGGTGTATACAGTAAATATCTTGCCTCCAGTGTTCCAGGATTGTCTTCAGATCCACTGTTTTGATCTATTTCACAGAGCATCTATACTGATCAGATATCACAATGATTAAACGATTAGAGGAGCTTTTAGGTATATGGTTTCTTTAATTTACTACTACTACTTTGTTCACACTGTTGCATAAAGAGGTATTTAAAGGTATGGTGTTTTCTACTGTAGAGGTATTTTTCTTGAGTTACAGTATGCATAGATTTTAGGTTTAGTGGCTGAGCATTTATTTTCTTATTTGTATTTACTGTGTATGGTAGCTGTTAGTTTTTTAACTAGAATCGGCTGCAAAGAAAGCCATACGCCTTTTGAAGAAAGGTGTGTGTGCCTTTTCTGTTTCCAAAAATCATTTACAAAGCATGTGTATACTATAGGGGTAATTAAGAGGCTGTTTATTAAGACAAACTTTTTTACAGAGAGGGTTTTATTAACTGAGTGGAACTAACAGGTTCTTCATAAAGAATGCAAATGAACTTGTTACTTCACATTAGACTCTTTCATTCCATCACATTTACAATGTCTCATTGGCCTCGAGTACTTGTTAGATGAATAAAGATGTCTCTGTTCCCCATCTCCTCCCACATGGCCCTAAAACCCTCCATAAACAACCGTTCTTGTGACCTCGTCTTAACCTGTGAGGTAAGTGCTGTTACCAGAGGTATGTGAAGCGAAATAAAGCGCTCTAGTGATCTCACTGAAGTGTGTTTGCGGTTGAAAGTGATACAGTGTCTCGAATCACAGTGATACGAGTAGGCCTTAGTTACCATCAGTGTTTTGGCCGTTGCTAGTGCTGACCTGTCTCCCGATAAAACCTCTGGGTATGTTATCCTGGAGACAATGGTGCATTTAAAGCCACTTTAAACACATTCTTGTTTTTACTTCTTTTTCCAGCACCCAAATGTTTTATCCCATCTTATATTAATCTTTCATGGTTTTCCCTCAGAAATAAGCCTTTATATCTCTACACTAGTGGGCTTAAGATGTCAAACACTCGAAGCATCTGGGAAGAGTTGCAGTTTATTTCCCTTGAGGTTCATTTAAGCTTCCTTCCCTTCTGTTTCTGTCTTTCTCTGACCTTAATAGTTATTCCCATGCCCTCTCTGATTTACGGAAAGGGCAATAACAAATATATTTTCCTCACAACAGTTTCGGTCCAAACCACTTTTGATATGCTGCTTACATTTCCGATTCAGCAGATTTCTTATTTTAAAAAAAATTAAAAAAGCATGTTGCTTATTTCAAACATTTATGACATTTCTTCTGTAGATGCTAATTGGTGTGTGTAGATAGGCGGTTGCAGTGTGTGTCATGATTTGATGATAGTTTGGATAAGGTAGTTATGTGGGGTTTGAATTTGGGTTGCAGTCATGATAGTGTATGTTGTAGGCAGATAATAGTCTTATGCCTGTTTGTCTCTGTTTATTTCTGGGGGAATAAACACACTGTAGACTGTGGGAATAATAGGGACTGGAAATGGAAATTTGCTAGTAGTGTCTGGTGCAAGACATCGTTTCTGAATTTAATCATTATTTTTGTACATGGCACCTGACAAATAAACTCACATTTTAAATGTAAAAGTTAAATCATTTTTAGTGACTTGACTGCTTGCTAGTGATATTTCAGCCTTGTTTAATGACGGTATACTATAACTTTTTCTTGCTTCCTGTTTTGTTTCTTTAAACCTACCAACCTACCAAAACACTGCTCAGAGCTGTCAGCCCTTTAAGCTGATGTGTATTCATGAATCCAGGTGTGTGCTTATGAGCTCACATTAACAGCTTAGCTGCAGAAAAACTATCCACAGGACATCTAAAAGAGACATTTTTATTCCTAGTTTGTCATTTTATACTTAAGAAAACACACCGTTCATACTCAAATTCTGCAAAGCAAATCTAGAAATTCTACAAAATCATTTATCTTCATGAACTAGGTTTAATTTTAACCTCAAATGTAAATGCTGTGAGGCCAACCATAGCAGAATATGGAGCACATTATCAGCGGTATATTCTGCCTTGTTTATTTCTTTTGGCTTTAATAGTAAGGACACATTGATATAATCACGTATTTTTCATAATAATCTCGGTGATTCCAAGCCAAGTTTGTCATAGCTGAAGTCATCGTATAGCAAATACTTTTCAGGTTTTAGGCTTTTCAGATACAGCTCATTTACTGTCAACTTGTTATGTGTTGTCATGACAGTATAGGTTTTCTACATGATGTCATGTGTTGATCCTTCCTGAACCCTGGACCTTGGATGTTGAAGTCAACATGACATTATCAGAAGATGTTTGCTGTTCATGTGGAAGATGTTTTGAGCTATTAATTATGATAGCAGTGGAATTAAATCTGAATAAAAACAGACTTTAACCATGATTATGGGTTCTATTTTGCATTTGAAACTATCGCAAGCTGGAACCAACGAACAATATGTTGTTTTCATTTTGTTAAGGTTCTATCTAGCACCCTACATTGTTCTGCAGTTTATCCTTTTGAGAGAATCTTAGTCACATGGTCTTCCTTTGAGAAAAGGTGCACCTCACAAAAATCCTTGAAAAACTCTTTTACCGAAGGTTGTTGAAATGTTGAAATGTTGATTTAAGTGCCTGGCACCTATAAAAGGCATACAAGTTCAATGGAAACAAGAATTGTGTGTTACATTATTAGAAAATATAGCAAAGTGGTATAAAGTTTTATGTAAGAAAGAAAAGTCCATGTTTCTGTTATAAACAGAGACACAGTGAGTTAACAAATCTCTTAGACAATCAAAAAAGGCTTCTTCTTTCTTCATTCCAGACCCCCAGAACAGCAGTTTCTTTTGGCACTGGCCTGTTTGGACTATTCCTATTTGCTCTTTTTCGTGCCAAGTGCCATACCACCTTGTGATCCTGATCCTTCTTGGAAAGCTTATAAAAGGTCCCTTACAGTACATCACTGTAGCAGGTGGGGGAATAGTTTACAGTGGGTCTGCACTGGGAGGATTGTATTCTGGAGATGTGTAATAATGTGCCAGACTTATGTGCTGTTGTCCCACTACCATGCCAAGGAGACCAGCAAAATGAAGTATACTTATACCCTGGGACTGCTGTGATCTCATTTTTGGTATGGTGCCGGGGTAAGTGGAGTTCTTTAAGGTGGGGAGGAGTGCATATGCTTGACGCAGTAGTCAGACAGTAGTTATTACTTTAAATAATGGACATAATCAATGCTCAAATTGTTTAAGACAAGAGCATTTTCAAGAGGTACTTACAAAAATTTCCCAGGCAAGTGGCAGGCAAAGCATGCCTTGCAGTTTATGGAAATATACAATGCAGTAAAGCACTGGTCTCTGACTAGTTGTTTGTCTGTGCCTGCTACCCACTGGACATGCTGTCCCAGGCGAATTGGTGACTGAGGACCAGTGGATAACACACCAGGACATTTTAGATGTGGCCCTTAGAGCAACAATTTAAATGTCATGTAGGATCAAATCACTCAAGTAGTTCTCACATGATTACAGTTCTTAATAGAAAGCAATATGGACAATGCAACGGAGTACTGTTTGCTCAGGTTTGACATGGGAAGATACACCAGGGTGTCTTTTAATAAATCATAGTAACTTTTCTATGTGGTTTCCATTAAAACAAAAAATAGAATAAAGTAAATCTTACAGTTAATCTTCAGTAGATCCAGCAAATATTTCAAGCTTAGAAGATTCAGATTTAAGCAAATTTTTATGACTGACTACCAGACATCAGTCCACTTGGTGACACAGTGGATAATTTTATAAAAGGTAAGCAAATAGAAATAGTTGACTAATTTAAAACCTTGAAACACAGTTCCATACCTAACTTTTCATTAAACATACAACCATCAAGTGATCATTATTTTGACTCTTTTGGCGGAAATATTATGTTTCTAGGTAAAGCCCAGAGAAGATATATAGCCTCAAATAATCTAAGAACATGTTGAGGAACCTCTTTTTCAAACACCCGTGTCTTTGTTTCATAAGGCTCAGCTTGTTGAGTTCTACTCCAACAAGCCAATGAGCATATTTTACTTCCAAGATGATCTTGAGGACCTCGCTAAGTTAGTTTGTCAGTGATGTATTTCGGTTCCGTAATATGTTCTGAATTAGGAATGTGGCTGACTCCTTGAAAAATCAGCAAGCAAATGAGTCAGCAGTATCAGCATTTTCATCTGCTGCAATAATGCACTCCAGATTGACATGTTTTCGGATATTTGGAAGGTAACTGTTATATGCAGTCATAAGAATGCTGTTCTTAATTTTGGACTGTGACAGATTTTCTTGAGTACCAGTAAAGCCAGCTAAGCAATTGCTGTTGAAAATTACAAATAATCTCACAGGGAGGTAAACATACCATTTATCTTACCAGCAGTTACAGAGCCAGCTGTTTTATTTTTATTTATTTATTTATTTTTTGGATAAATTAATATTACTGAAAAACAAACAAGCACATTTTATACCCCAACATCTTATAACATTACAGACACGGAAAGTGCCAGTTCATATTCATATTCATTAGTAACAGCCCTGCAATTTGATGTGTAACCTTAAAATTTACTGTAGAGAAAATTCTATGCTTAGAGGATCCATTTAGCTTCCAGTCTTTAAGATAATTGCTAGTGCTACTCTGCCAAAACTCTTAGTGTATTGAGTTGCTGTCCTGTGTTATAAACTAATTTGGGACAGACTGGTTTGTGGGCAGCATAAAGACAGAACATCCTGTTGTTTTCTGTCACCTCTCATGGTACAGAATGCTCAGGAATACAAAATACTTTAGTCTGCTGATCATGGCATGTTACCATGACAGTCAAAGTCATGAGTTGAGCAGAAATGGGTGTGGGTGTGTTAGCTGTGGCTGTTGCAATATACAAGGCATGATTCCCATGAGATCTCTGGTGGTGCCTTGTTTTCAAAGCTCCACTCTAAAGTCATGGGAACAGGAACAAATGCTACAGAAATAAGACAACTAATGTCCTCTTTGTCCACCATGCACTCAAAGTAACATAAATGTACAGGTTGTTTTAAAGATTTCCTTTGATTCTAGTTGCCAAATGACCCAACTATGATGTGAAAACTACAGGGTACAGTGGTCAAAGTCCAAGCTAATAACACTTGAAAAAAGACCCAAGGAACATAAGTGATATTATGAAATTTGTGAGATGTCTTGAAAACACCAGGTGCCATGGAGACCTGCGGTGATGTCAGTCCCAAACAAGGTTAAACATGACTTGGCTACAGGTATGCATTTACCCCCCAAAAAGCAAACCATGATTGACTGAATGCATTTTTAATGAGTCATTTCTCCTGATAGTCTCCAGATGTAAGTCAGCTATACTCTCCCAACTTGTCTCTGTGACACCCGTTGGGTATAAGAGCAAACTGCGAGGCACTACATCTGCTTATTACTATGAAATGTAACATAAGCTTTGATGTGAAGGTCGAATAGGGAATGAGTTTAAGGATTAGCGGGAAACATAAGTAATTTGTTAATTCTGTTCAGGAGGAGCTGAAATAATATTCCGTGAGATGTGTTTGTCTTATTCATCAACATTGAACACAACTCTTCACTGCTTTTCTTCAGTGCAATATTAAGTTACATAAGCGAAATACAGAATATGTGTACATCCATGTAAATCAATATGCTGTTGGTTATACGAGCAACGTTGGGGGTTCAAGGCTCGTACAGTGTTGCCTTAATGAGAGACGAATGCATAATAGCTTAAGTAAAGTTTACATTAAAACTGCCTGATGGGGCCAGTGAAGATTAGCTTTAACCGATTTATTGTGATACTTTAGGGGCTCTGCAGCTCTAAAAGTGACAGGTGTTTGCAATGAAATCTTAGTGATCATCTTCCCCTGTGTTTTATGGGTCGGTTTGGTCCTGCCAGGTATTTACATACAGTTCATTACGGCTTAACAGTTTGGAGCACCAGGTGAGTTATTTTCTTTTACTGTTAAGTGTAATTAGCTTTATATTAATGGGGAAACGTAAGGATTTAATTAAGACATTTGCAAAGCGGCCAATTCAGCTCCACACTCCCATAAAAGGGTACCATGTATACGCTACCCTATTGCATACCTTCAGTATGTATGTTTTACTGTATGGAATTAGCTTTTAAAGTGGAGATTTTTAACGTTCAGCACATCAGCGTTTCAAAAAGTAAGGAAAGTACAGTTTGGTACCTTCTGAAAAAGTGTAATAATGAACGAATCCTGATTGATTTCATGTTTGTACTACTACTACCATAATACTATTCTAGTCTGAGTGAAATTTTACGAATTTTTATTCCAATGCCTGTCTAAACTACTATGGCATTGTGCCCCAGAAAGACAGAAAGATTTACTGTTACGCAAGGCAAAATTTAATGCAACATTTAATGCAAAATTCACTGTTATTTCTAAAGCAACAAACCCAAGGCTCATATTAATCTGTGAATGAAATAAAATGCTGCAGGCTTAAATTTCTTTAATCATTTGTTTCATTCTGAAATCCACTTGAAATCTTTTAATTCACTTCATCTTTTCGTACACCGAGTTCATGAATAAGTTGTGTAAATGTAGCATGGGTAAATGTAGCATGTAGTCTTTTTTAGCTTGTTATCCTTGAAGGACAACCTTGGGATGTCAAGTTTTTTGACAGATCATCATCTTGATGATGAAAATGTTGTGTTGTGAAAAACACTTTTGCATGAATCATGTGTAAACAACACTACAAATGTAATTTAGAACGTCATTAATTGAGTGCCTCCTGGCGTGCCTGCCAAAACTTCACTTTACTGAAAAACATATCCAATTACAACAAGCAAATTAGCTACAGATGATTTTCTTGTAATCATTTCACTAATGCAATGGTAGTAAACAGTGTTTCCTTGCTGCTTTTTTGTTGTGGCTTTTTGAATAGCTTGAAGAAGAGACTTTCCTGCAACTTGTTCATAATACTGTAAAGCTCCGGGAATTCAAAAGCACTTAGCGAGAGTTTTCAGGGCCAATCCATTGTCATTGCTTCTTCAAGGCCCTGTATGCTTTTTGCAAGCCACAAGATGTTATGTTGTTCCTCCAAAGCCACAATAAGCTATTAAACTTTGGGGGAAGTTTCAAGATAGCTGCCCAAAAGGGACGTTTTATAAGGTTGGCATCAGACATATGGCTTCAGTTCCCCCAAAACAGATGAAAACAAATATTTTTTATGAGCCTGTTTGGCTTTATACAGTACTTTAGAGAATTAACATAAACACACGTTGGATATAAACACAGACTTGTGTTAATACTAATTTGCACGGAAAGCCACATGTTTGAATTACACTGCTATACGCCTTTCATGGTTAAAGTCGAACTATTGTGTCACTGTACCTAATGCCCAAAGTAGGTCTCAGCTAAAAGAACTTGTGTGTAGTTTATTGGGATAATCAGACAGACATGCAGTATAACAAATGTCCACCGCATAGTACATATTAACTTATTTTAATAATGTTGTATAGACGTTCATGTGGTTTCATCACTTTAAGCCTGGAAGATTATCAAAAAGCTGAGCATGGCACTGGTTCTGTAAAGCCTGCTCATGTAAAAATAACCATATATAGATATATTTTCTAACATACATTTCAACTCTTACAACAGATTTGCATGTGTTATGAATGTACTAGGAATCACTTGTTAGTTTTGTGGTGTGTACTTTCCTATTTGCTAATGTAATTTCCCCTTGTTTTATTATTACACACACCAGAGTACACTTATCGATCCTGAACCGACCGAACTGATTGTACAAACTGTACTGCACTTATCAGATTTTGGATAAGACCCAAGTGAACATTTTATTTAACTTCATTGGATCGACACTCTTATTCAGCATCTTACATTTAGCACATTTATGCAACTCAGCAATTGAGGGTTAAGGGCCTTGCTCAAGGGCCCTGTAGTGTCAGCTTGGCAGTGCTGAGATTTGAACATATAACTTATTTGGGCAATGTGGTAGCGGTAACTGATCAGAAGGTTGTGAATTTTTTGTTTTGTTTTATTTTTAGAACATGAATGTGTTTCTACACTTTCTCTACCACTCAGTACAATCTTATTCTTGAGGTGGTTGACAACAGTTTTTGACACAGGGTACTCTCACTGAGCTTTTCTTTATAGGGTATAGACTTGAAAAATGGTGTTCAGTTGGATGTGAATTATTTTGAAAGCACCTATTTACATATAAGATTATATGTAAAACAAAACAAAACAAAACAAAAAACAGAAATCAAGCAATGACTGTAGTTACTTTTTTCTGCCTTCTGCTACAAGGATATACAGTTTATTTAATTTATTTGCCATTCAGTAAAAACCTTCAGGACATTAAAGATATGCAAGAATCGCTGTTAGTGAGCAGACATGCTACACAATGCGGTGATAAAAGATGTGTGACATTTTCCTGTGTTTAATTAACCCTACACTTTGCTTACACAGTACCTATAAAGTGCTGTCAGTCAACACACACACACACACACACACGCACACACACACACACACACACACACGGATATGTGATACGGGTTCAGTGCAGCCTTGCATGAAGAAAGTGCAGTTCCCAGAATGCTGATCGTTTGAGTTATACATTAGCTTTATTGTAATGGTGATGCAATGAATGTTTAACTGCTAGGCCAGAAATTGTTTGCTTTTCATACAGAACATTTCAAAATAGATTTTATGGATATTTGTAACTTTTCAGACATTTACTTACATCCATTCATGCGTTGTTTTTTAGTTAGTTGATCGTATGTAAGAGTTCATGGATCATTAAATGGTAAATGTTAGACTTTTATTATGTGACATCATTTTCAGGATGTAGCAAGACACGAAAGAGTCGGCTTGTTCGTGCTACAGGAACATATCCCAGAGTTCTACAGTCTGATTGTTTTGCTCGTATTTGCACCTTATTGTTAGTTTTATCTAAGTAGTATTTGGACATAGTAGCACACAGATTTGATTATATGGTGAAAAAATGATGCTTATACTATATACATGAACTTATTTTATTAAATGAGCACACTCATGCTTCCTGGTCTAATGCAGATCTGAGAAAAATCATCTAAATATAAAATCATACACATTCTACACTTTATTTTTAATTCTGTAGCAACCAGGGTCATTAGCCAAAGGTAGCAAATGCTAGAAATGTTCAAATGTACAGTATGAAGGTTGTTTTGGGTTTTTATTGGAAAAAAATCCTAACATGCATCAATTTGTATGCTTACATTTAAGATCTTAAATTTGAGATTTAAAATCTTATCTGTTGGGGATATTAGCATTCGATTTCATGTAAACATTTCTGTGGTTTATGAGGTGCTGTTTTTCTATGATGTGGGATGTAATGAGGTGGATGTTTTTGACGGTTTACGATTTCATCAAGTTTAATGTGAGATATTTTACTACAGTAGACTTGTAGGAGTTTTTATGGTTCGATTGTGGGCTGTGAGATCTTAGTCATTGTGAATCATAGGTCACTCATGCGGTTTGGTTGTTTTTTTGTTTGCACTACTTGGCGTTAATAAACAGTAGTGGTTCGGCTTCCTGTTACTGCTGGTGTCTGGCTTCCTTGGTGTTATTTCGACTGAGGTAGTGGATGACATAAATGTGATGTTGAAATTAAGGAACAGGATGTTTTATGCATGTTTTGTCTTTTTTTCTTCCCATAATGATCTAATGATGAGCTCACTTCCCTGAACCTCTGGAAAAAGTAATATTTATGACATGGGTACTTTTGGACATTTGGTGTGGATCATAATACATTTGATGAATAGAGTATAGTGACTGTATTACAGATGTAGTGTGTACTACATCCCATTACCTATAGCTTGATAGCTGAAATAATTGCAAATAATTGTAAGAGTTAATTATATTGAAATTTCCTTGTGCAGGTAGAATTGAAATTTACCTGAACAAGGAAAACTATGTAAAATTCTATCCGAGCCTGTGATTTCAGCTTTCTTAGAAACATTTTCGTGTGTTTGGCTTTAAGTTCATCAGAGCTAGGGTTTGTTTTAGTTCCTTGCCTTTTATAGAAAACAGACAAATCATAAATCTGTGCTTAAACCCCTTGTTGGAACAGATTACCATGTCTGAACATCAAAAGTGGTTTCTAGAGAGCCAAACAATGAAATGAATCTAAAGTATGAATGGATGAATGATGAGCTGAAATATAATGGCAAGAACCCAGAAACATAAGGATAAACAGAACAGGTATTTTGCTGGCAGACCTAAAAGAATCAGAAAGGAGATCCAAGAAATATTCCAATAAGAAAACTTAGTTTGGGCCAAGCGACTAAACGACTTCCGTCTGCATGTCATAAAACCTTACAAGGATCTGTATTTAAATCAAAATATCCATGTTCCATATTTCATAAAACCTAGCGCTAACCTTTACCCTTTGTGTATATTCTTTATGATGAATGTTGCTTACGTTTAATGAGTTACCGGTCTGAGCTAAACCAGTAAATGTCCAGCTCACTGATCAACTGCAGGGATGTTTTCACAGAGGAGAACAGAATAGTCTAAAGCTTACAGACATGTGGGTCAACATATATTTGCACACCACACACACCCACCCACACACACACACACACACACACATACTGTGTCAATTAAGGATTAATCAGTCTGGATGACTCCATCCCAATAAGAACCTTGCAGGCCAAACCCATTTGCATTTGATTAAGAGCACATGAAGTTACAGCAATGAAAACATGGCAGAAAAAATAAAGATTCCAGTTTTTAAATGTAGCCATGATGATCTCCAGACGCTGTAGTTACGCACAGGCGAAGCCACTGTTTGTAATGCTTCTCCTTACATAGCTTGTCTAACTTTAACTGTAGGAAGAAAATAACAGATGTAACAGTTGAATGGTGATTCTGCATATATATATATTTTATATATATTATACTTCTAAGCCTTCGCTGTTTTTGCCTGGTGTCTACATTTACATTTACCTTTATGGTATTTGGCAAACGGCCTTATTTATGGACGTCCTACAGAAGTGAATGGATGTTTATTTCATTCTTTGTACCAAGTGTATGTATCTACAAACATTAAAGTTTAAAGGGTTGCAAATTAAATAAATTTGGCATAAAACTTACCAAATATTAACAACACACCAAGATATATGACTAATTTAAAGCCCATGTGAACTTTATTGTCTGGATTGCCATTTCTGAATAAAAGAACATTCTTTGCCTAGTCTCATTGTAAATTCTCTCGTCTTATATACGACGCAGAAAAACCTCCAGAGAGACCATGAGAATAATACAGATTTCATACAAAGTCCTGTTTTTCCTGAAGCATAAGACCATCTTTTCTTGACGTGTATCTGGTAGTCAAATAAAACACATGTTTACACCTTAAGATGTCTTTCATTGCACCTGGTCTTCAACACATGGAATCACATTGTCTTTATGAGGACATTTTGTTTATGGACTATAGCCAAGGACATGTGCCATAACAAAGTGCCTTACTCGACAATTCTCTCTTTCTTCCTCTCTCTTTCTTTAACCCACCCACATCCACCCAGCCTCAGCACATTCCCAATAATTAAGTTTTCATCAACTTTATGCACATAATACAAAACATATCTAAATTGAAAAATTTGTGAATTTTGCTCTTGGCAGCTCATTTCCATCAAACTGACTTTTGTAATAAAATAAGTTATGTAATAATGTTATTTCCTGGCAAAAACACCCAAACTACTGTTGCATATGCTTAACTTCATCAAAACAAGTTGTCTATCAAGACTTTCAACTGTTTTGCACATTATGTGCATGTTTTCTTATCTTTTGGCTCTCCTGCCTTTTCCATTACTAACTGATACAGAACAAACAGGATAAACGTCATACAAATCTAACTTCTTTTCCTTCTCCATTATTAAAAACAGAGGTTTGATTTCATCCCCTCTCATTGCCAGGGGAGGAGAAATTCACCTGGATGTTTTCTGTGCACTCATATCAAACATAGTCATGAAAGTGTGCATGGTGGAGTATTTCCAATAAATACCACCGTCACACAGCAGTCATATTTAATGTCTTTTTGCCTCATACATATGTTGTACCACATGTACCCCATATTCAACAGTGAATCAGCATATGATTATAGTTATGAATACAGTCAAGTAGCCAATTATAAGTAGCAAATTATTTTCTAGAGATATGCTCAAGAAATCCTTTGTTATAGCTCACAATCTTCATTACCAATGTGCACCACGCTGTTTGCTAATCACCGCTTCAAACTCGCTGTGTGTTGCTGCACAGTAGTGGCTCTCACCATATTGAGTGTGACTACACTCAATATTAGAGCATGGAGTCACAGGCTGAAATCTATTCACACCTTATTCTCCCCAGTGGGTTGGATTCCAACTCTGCTTTTTTCCAGTCAGAGAATCCATATCCATTGCTCTCTAATTGACTAATGGGCTTGTAGATATGCACAGCTAGCATGCTCAGGGGGTTTCTCTTGCAATAACGTGCACTGTTTATCATTGATTCGGCCAAGTTAGCTGCTTCCAACTAGAATCCCTGTAGCTAAGTGCCTGTGGCTAGTGTGGTTTCCCTCACCATACTATGTAATATTTTGAGTTTGGCCTGCTAAACTGGATTTATACTAATATATACAGTAGCTCTGGGACTGGAGTTGGTTATTCTGTTCATATAATAGAGCAATGGGCTAATTTTGATCCACTTGAACTTTGTGAAGTCTTTCACAGGTCTGGAGTGCCATTCTTGTAGGTGTATGGGCTGCTTGCACCACTGTATGTAACCCTGAGATGGATGTTGATGCTAACTCTGAAGAAGCCCACCTGAAGTTCTTTTCTGTAAGTTCAGCAGGAATTAAAATTTTGCAGGATGGTAGATCTTCAGCTCAGAGCAAATCTCTGCAGCCCTTATACTGTACTTCTTACTAAATTTTCTTTTCTTTTCTTCTTCTTTTTTTAAATATCCAAAATGTCCCTGTGATGTTTTTTCTTCATGAGTGGGGTCTTTAATCCTTAATGCACATCTTTTAATACTGCCTTTTATTTGCCTGGATGGCTATGTAACCTGAATGGTTTCTAATTTTCGTGGTTGGATAAAGCCAACTCTGCATTTGACACCTGGCTGACAGTGGTATTGTGGCAGATTGCATTTTCATGTTCAAGCAGAACACAATGCTGACATTCTCAGGTTCCAAATTGTAGAGTGCATGTCAGGTCCAATCCTACAGAAGAGATAATGTAGCACACGTTGCTGAAAAAGTTATTGTTGGCTGTGATAAAAGGTATCAGAACACTGCAACTTGTTATATACGGGACTGCATAGCCGCAGACCGGTAAGAATGCCCATGCGTCCACCACCGAAGCATTTACAACAGGCACGTGAGGATCAGAACTGAACCATGTAGGAATTTAAGAAGGTAGCCTGGTCTGATGAATCATGTTTTCTTTTGCATCATGTGGACCGTCGGGTCCGTGTGTCACTTAACTGGGGAAGATATGGCACCTGGTTGCACTATTGGAGAAGGCAAGCCGGTGGAGGAAGTATGATGCGCTGGGCAATGCTCTGCTGGGAAATCATGAATCCTGGCATTCACATGGATGTTATTTTGGCACATAGCACTTACCTAAACACTGGTTCCAGATGAAGTACATCCTTTCTTGGCAATAGTATTTCCTAATGACAGCGGTCTCTTTCAGCAGGATAATGCGCTCTGCATCAATGCAAAAATTGTTCAGGAATGGTTTGTGGAACATGACAAAGAGTTCAAGGTGTGACTTGGACTCTAAATTCCCCAGATCTCAATCTAATCGATCATCTGTGGGATGTGCTGGACAAACAAGTGTGATTCATGGAGGCCCCATCTCAAAACTTACAGGATATAAAAGATCTGCTGCTTGAGGTTAGATATAACAGCACACATTCAGAGGTTTTGTGGAGTCCATGCCTCAACGGGTCAGAGCTGTTTTGGCAGTGCAATGGGCTTTACACAATATTAGGCAAGTGGTTTCACTGTTATGGCTGATCTGTGTAAATCTACCTGATGTCTTATTTGCTTTATTTCTTTTTTATGCCTTTTATTTCCGACTTCTTTTATTTTGTTTTTAGTTATGGAAACCACTTTGAATTGCCTTTGTGTATGATACATGCTATATAAATAAACATGCCATGCCTTGCCTTGCCTCAAGGCAATTACCTCCATGTACATGTGGCCTTACTTCCTCCCCCTCAGTTTCCAGCTCTTCTTTTCACGGTCTAATTTAAACTAATATTATGCTCTTGCTCAGAGTTTTTGTTTGCAATCTGCGGTCAGGTTGAAAACACAACCCAAAGCTCCAGTGGACTTTAGACTTCTCTACATTTGTGTCTATTCTAACCATTTCAGGGATCCATAGACCTTAACATCACTTAACACTTCCTTTTTTTTTTGTTTTAGGCATTGTGCTCTTATTTTCAGAATTTGCAGCTGGAAAAACAGTTTAGAAATAATAAAATGATTGTTAATTTTATGACAGTAAGCTAAACAGGATTATGGCATAACGACAACCTTGGCATGGCATATACAGGCAGCAAGTTTAACATACTGTATGCCAGTGGTAATAACCTGTTTTATAGCTGTTTGGTGCAAAAACAAGCTTTTTGTCATTGCTTGTGGGAATGCCTACTAAAAAAGACTGCAATACTGATTAAATAGGATTAAAAGCACTATTAAAAAAAAACTAGGACTAAGTCTGACAATATGTTAGCTATATATGGGCATGAGCTAAGAGAGAAAAAAATTAGCTGTGTTCTCTGGGTGGTAGCAATGACATATGCTCTCTCTGTCACTCATCGCAACGTCTGACAATCATAGGGGTCTTTGATAGGTGTAAAATATGTGGAAGAGGGTAGACAGCACTTTCTCTCTGACTGTATTATGCTGAGCCGTGATGCTTCTAGCATATACTACACAAAAAAACATATAGTCATGTGATCAGATCAGGATCTCTTTTTCAGAAATCCCAATCCAGTGTGAAGTTTATTTATAGATACAAATTAGCTTTCAAGCTAAACTAATCAAAGCCAATGCAACACATAATGTCTCGTACATGTTCTAATACACAGTGAATTATTATATAAATCATTACGACCCATAAATGAAACCTAACACTTGTGAAAAATCCAAAACAATTGATTTTATAATGGAAATATATTTCTTATAGTTCTTGCAGGGCATATTGTGTCTGCTGCAAATAGATATCTTCAAAAGAAATCCCATTATCTTCTCCTGCCACTGGTGGTAAAACATATGTGCCCTGGTACCACCATCATTAATGATAAATGTAGAGCTTATCAGAGTGCTCTTTTCAATGTTGGATACACTCACTTTATAATAAATCATACCAAATGGTTAGAGAGAACAGGGCTGGCCTACAAATCCACAATTTGGGGCTTGAGGGAAAATAAAATATGCTAAGAAAACACCAACTGGTTTGGAAACAATCACAAGAAGGGTCTTTAAATATATTGTATGCCAGTTTAATCTTATCTGTGAAAAGACTGTTTGATTTAACCCTAGCAGCGTGAACCTGAGCCCCAAGTCAAGTCAAATCAAGTCAAGAAGCTTTTTATCCAGCTTATTTAGTCAGTTACACTGGACATCTTCTATTAATTTGGGTACATTAATACCAGAGTCTTAATTAAGTTTCGTTCCTATATTATTAATTATCTTAGCGCATATGCAGCAGGTATTAGCATGTATTTACATGAATGATATGGAGTGGTATTTGAATTATTTCGTCTATGCAGATTAGGTATGATACAGTAAAGCATGACATAAGTGATCTATTATGCTAATACTGCATGGAAATGTAGGCAAACAGCAGCTTTATTGTTCAAACTTGCAAACAGATCCAAAATGTAAAACAAGAGCTTAGTGAAGAAACATGTAACAGTCCGGCGATGAGCAAACATGAACTAGACAGGGCTAAGGAAATATGTAAAAATCAAAACAGGATTTATAAACCAGGTTAGACTAAAGCTTAGTAATGAGTAGTGAGAACATAGAGCATATGCTGTGTATCCTTATATACTGTGTGTGGCTGTGCTTGTAATTGAACTCATGTGTGCAATCAATAAGATAGTGAGTTACAAGCTGAGAGTCTCTCTACTCAGTACTTTAGTTTTTGCCTGATTCTAGCACTCAATCAACGACATTTGAAACTCAAAATTGATTAAAATCCATGATATTGTATTATCTTGTGTTTCAACTGCAATATCATTGGAAAATCTGATCTTTTGTACAGAGACGTTAGCAAAAAAAATTGCTTAAATATGAATATAAATGTCTTAGAATTTGTCTTGAATATTGAAGTTTATTGTGGTGCAACACTGGCTATTTTCTGAAAGCTCAAGACATTGAGGAATGTCTTAATTTCCTTCCTTTCATACATGCATTAAAAAATTCTGCTGAGTAATTTGACCTAGTTGTTAATGGCTTACCCCATTTTACCCCTGATGATTATCTCATTACTTTCTGATGAATTATTCCTTACTGAATGTCTCAATTACTGTTAGTTCATGAACCCATACTGGAAAGAGTTTCCACTTTCTTTATAGACCTTGCTTCATGCACATGCTAAAAGCGCAAGGGGTGTTCTCAAACAGCTGGAAGCACAAAGTTCTCAAAATGTCAAGATTATCTTTCAGTGGAACTAAGGGGCACAGAACAAACTATTAAATGAGGCGTCCACATTTAATGTACAGTAGATGAACAAACAGCCAGCTGTAGGTATAGTATAAAAACCTTGCAATTAAATCTGTAAAAAAAAGTTTAAGAGTTCAGATTGGTTGCCCTTAATTATTTGTACCTCATCTATCCAAATAATAGTTTCTTCTTTCTGTTGCAGTCAGGAAAGCGTTTCCATTCCCTGGAAGGCCAACATGGAGAGACCGAGGAGGAGCTTCTTCCCATTGGCCATCTGGACCCTTAAACAAGACAATACCTAGAACCTGGACTCACCTTCTCAACACACACTATCTTTAATGGATATTTTTTTTTGCACACGTTAGCACTTCTGCACTGTCAGCGTACTTAACACTGGTTTATGTATTATGTATTGTAATATTGGTGTCCAAGAGAGAAAATGCTTTTGATTGGCATTCATTTTCAATTCAACACAAAATATTTTCATTACGAATATTATCCTTCAGTGTGTCATCTGAAATCTTGCTTCACTGGAAAGGGATAAGACTCATGGAAAATCTGAAGGGAGGTTTTATCCCAAAATTGTTTTGACCTAGCTAGTATATTGAATATTCTTGAATATTGAAGTTCATTGTGTTGCACAATTCACTGTTTACTGTAGAAAAAAACATGCTTATTTCCTGATAACTCAACACATTACTTAATTAGAAACATTCATCTGATTAATACTGCTGAATAATTTGCCCTTTTATTTGTTAATGACTTGCTCATTTACCCCTTTACCCCTTTTCTGTAAAAGGCAGGGGGGAAATGCTTGAAATTTGTATATATAAGTGATGGCGTAAGTGTACTTTGTACTTTTGACCTCTAAAAAGTAAACAGTAAAAAATAAAAAATAAATAGAAAAGCAACAGCTGTTGGAAACACCAAGAGCCTTGGAGTTAGAGTGTGGTTAAGTTTTCATTTTTCTGCCTACGTTATTCATTATTTGAAATATTACATACCAGATCTATGATTTCATAATGACTTTGGTTTGCAAAACAAATAAGAAATCAAAGAATAAGGCAGGGAGAACATAATCATAATTCAAGTCTTTTGTGAAAGCCCAGGAGCTTTGCCAAGATGACAAGTGGACAGACTACAGTAGAAGGACTTTGTGACTTCATCTGAAAGTCTTCTGCAAGTGGATATGGGCAAGAAGCTATCCAGTTGATTCTCTACGCCTATGCGTTTTAGCACATTGATAGCAAAGTTACATGTATGGAATTTTTGGGAGGTGTGGCGATGATTAATTAACAACCTGGAAACTGTGGACAAAATGGAGAAATGAGAATAAACTTTCTTCTGTGTTTTTTTCCTGTCTGGCTCGCTCCCTCTTCTGAGCCTGCAGGGAGCTTTAACACCTTGGGTCTGCTTTATATTAACCCCATTTCTTAGTTATTCAGAGGTAGTAAACAAATTTGGATCGGTAAAGTGGGCATCTGCCTCTGTTATTAGGCTGAATGTATAATGCAGAGCGAGAGAGAGGTGTTTAACCGCTTTTCCCTGTAACTGGAAACTGGTAAAATATGGCTGCATCTTTTATGGCATTAAACTTGATTCTTGTTTGCTTTGTTTTTTCAGGGAAGATAAGTGAAGCTTAAAGAAAATATACATAGATTTTCTATATAAAATTCTTCAACAGAGGTTTTACGTATCACAAAAAGTGTCAAAGGTTCCAAGTTTCTTTAGTATGTTAAGACAATTAACCAATCAATAATTTTCTGACAAATCGTGATCATAAATTGTTTTGGCTGATGTCATAATCTCTTGAATCTGATTGGTCAGCTTTTGTTGTTTCATTTTCCTTTGCAATAGTAACTTGATACTATTGATGATGCTCTAAATGATATGCATCTATCATCTACAACTAATAATAATTGGATTGAAACATTGTGATGTAATTTAACAAAGAAACTGATATGGTGAGGCTTTCTGTAAGGAAGCTTTATGACAGGAGCTTCCAGTGTAAAGGTTGTCAGAATAGAGAAGTTTGCACTTAGCTTGTTCTTGGTAACATGACAATCGCGCCTGCTTTAATTTAGTGAAAACGGGAGCTAACATGTTAACATAAGTTAAAAATTGCAATCGTTGGGAAATCTCTGTGGTATTAAAACACTTTGGAACATGCTGTTCCAAAAGCACGTCTCAACATTATTGCTTGCTTAATTCTGGAACAAACCAATTTCACAAAACAAGGCTGTACATGAGGTTACACATAGATGGAGTATTTTGGTCTTTTCTAAATAGCAAGTATGACAATAATTAAACCAAAGCAATGTAGTGTATTGTGTAGTGTAGTATAATGTAGTGCATCTTTAATTTTTTAGAATTTTTAAGTGTTGAACCACATAGATTTAAGCTTGTCTGGTATTTTAAAATGAATACAAAAATGATTTCATGGTTTTTTTTTTGTGATTTTTACTTCAGGCGTTTTAAATGTGACCTTTCTTTCACACATTCAGGAGTTTGCGCAAGTGAAACACATCTGCTCAGGACTAGGCCTGCTATAAACTGAGAGTATAGTAAACACATGTTGTATGCTTTAGCTGCGGTGGCATTGTTTCAAAGTTTCTGTTAAGAGTACCAAACGCTGGAACAATAGTTGCTGTGATTGCTTAATGATTCACCTGACAATGGTAATGTGGCAACTAAAATGAAACAGTAAGCACAGTCTTGTTTACAGACTGCTCATACGTTTAGACTGTACTTCATCCACAAATGTAAGCATTTAGAGGGAATGTTCATTTCGAGAAGAACAGAAACAAACCCACGTAGGATATTGAGAGAGAGAGAGAGAGAGAGAGAGAGAGAGAGAAACAGAAAACTATATTTCAAAAGAAAACATATTTACAGCACCTATAAAATAGTATTACAGTAATCATACACATGTGATAGAAAGACATGGTGAACTGACAGATGTTGTTACTTATATAATTAAAGTGCTTGTTTGTACTTAACCAGTCATTTTTATGAACTTGCAGTTAGTTAGTTCCAGTGGTTATAGCTTGTAGGAAACAGTCCTTCCCTCTCTAGACAACAGTTCCCTTCAGAAGCGAGATATACAGAAACAAAAAACTCACTCTGTACTTGGTAAAGTTGTAGAATCAGCAGTTAAAATGGCTATATTAAGAGTGAAGATGCTCTTCATATTATTCTGTTTGTGTATAGATCCTGTCTATACCTGTGTGGGTGTTTTTGTTTTTTATTTAATGCTCTGGGCCAATACTGTCGATGTAGTCTGACTATTCACACACCCGTAACACAGGAAGTATGGATTAATTGTGCACATTCCTTTTTTTTCCCCCCACTTACAGACATCTGTACACATATCTGTACTCTCGCTTGTGTATAATATCTTTTCCAAACCCATGGGGTAGTAATACAGCAATACAGCAGGATTGTTTTTGCAGTTTTAGGATAGAGCTACATGTTGAAAGGTGCTAGACTAGTAACACATTGTTGCACTTAGTGGTTAGCTGATTTTACCGGACACTCAACCAAAGAAAGGAGAACAAAATGTACAGATTCTGTGCAAAACATGACTGAAGATACCATCCTTGCATGAAATCTGAGCTCACGCGCCTTTCAAAAAGCACTGAATCAATTAAGACGCAAATGAAGAACACAACATTTGGTATGAACTTTTATGTCAAATGCCAAAAGACACAAACTCAAGTCACTTGCGCACATGTGTACTTTTTCCAGTTGTAATTAATTGGGAAGTGCGTAATCAAGCTAGTACAACAAGAGCACATGTGTGAAGAGAAACATTACAAGGAAAGTGTTGATGACTATTTATCCTACAATACACTAACACTTCGAAATTGCCTTGAGATTGCTGATAATGTGCACATTGAAGCAACAACAGGTGGTGAGAGTAAACAAATCAGGACAATTAAAATATCTGTGTAAAAGATGGAATTTCTTGCTTTCTCAAATAAAAAGAATACGAGATGTATCACTTATGAGCCAATCACCAGCTGGATGGTGAGTTTCTCACTGTTACTGCAGCTTGTTTGAAACAGAAAGTCCACAAGATATAACGTATTAATATTAATAGGATAATCTTGGGATCATTTAAGGCAGGAAATTTGAGTAGAGCAATTCCACTTAACCTGGAGTCTGAAAATACTACCAAATATTAGAGGATTTCCATCATTTGCTTGGCATCCCAGAAACCATGATGTGCAATCTATTTATTTATTCATGTATTTATTTATTTTTATTTTCCCATGATTATGAGATGTTTTAGCCCTGTGTGTTATCTATAATAGTGTTGTGTGTGTCCTTTGTATGTACACAGTATAAAAGTCAACAGTTTTCTACTAATATTTAGACTATGGTGGGTCTTTGTGCTTACAATAAACTGTCTCTTTGCTTATACCCTGGCTGTTACTCTTCTTATTGTTCAGTCATATTGCTTCTGGTGAAAATGCAGTATTTTGATCATCCAAAAAGATTTCAAATTCTCACCGACACTATATGGGTAAAGGTTTGTGGACACTTGACCAATCACATCCCCATATAGATTTAGTCCTACTTTTTTTATTATAACCTCCGCTTTTCTAAGAAGGCTTTCCAGTAGACCTTGGAGTATGGGTGTAGAGATTTGTATGTGATTAGTGAGGTCAGGGACTGATGTTGAATGAGAAAGTCTGCGGTTCATTTCATGTTCCAGATTATCCCAAAAGTGTTCACTACAATTGAGGTCAGAGCTCTTTGCAGGCCACTGAGGATCTTCCACTGAACTTTGGCAAAATTTTTAGATTTTACTTCAAGGGTGTTTTTTTTCTTAAATGTGGTTCTTAATATTATTGCTTACATAGAAATTGTGTGCTTTTAAACTTGGCAACAGTTTGTGGAAGAACCACATAGGGGTGTGATGGTCAGGTATCCCCACACTCCTGCCCTTATAGTTGCCCATATTTAAAGAAAAGTCACAGCCAAATTAGGACCCGGTTCATCTACTGATATTGACTATTAGCCCTCATACATAAGGAGAAGTTTGGATTTGACTAACACTTTACCCATAATCAATAAATCCTGCTGCTTTTAATTCTATAGTACTAGTTTATTTTAGTAAATCATACAAATGCCCTTAAAGTTTACCCTGTGAACTGAAACAGTGTCACAGCAAACACAATGCATTTTACTTTTGAAGAAGTTGCTGCATTTGCAATATTTCATATGATTTTCAGTGCATATGAAAGTAATAAAACTATCACGCAAATCAATTTTACGTCACATACGTCACATTACGACACCTTTATGGCAGTCTTTCAGGGATGGGCAATATGATTTACTTTGCAAGAGTATTTACTGTCATTCTCAATCACACAGATGATATGAATTTTGCTTTTATGTGGGATTGATGAGTCCGCAGATCGGTTTCTTTTCATTTTCTCTAGCTTTTGCATGTTCTCAGAAATAAGCATGTAAGAAACTGCCCAGTCTCCCCCTGCCATGTATTCTGTTGTCTTTGGCTGGGTTGGTGTGTGCAATGTTCTCTCAAGGTCAAGCCAATGAAAGCATAGTTTAAACAGTAAATTACTCTCATCTGCACAAATAGGATCGTCTGTTGCCGTTCTTTGTGTTCATCCCTTCAGGCTATGTCAGGAGATGGCCAAAGTATGTGTGGCCTTTGCACTGCTGGAAAACCTCAACAATCCTCTTTCAGGGAATATACAATTTCCACTAGCTTCCCGTGAGATAAATCTAATATAGTGTTTAATAGCTTTTGAAAGAAGGGATAAATCTGCAGGTCATATTTTAATAAAACTTTGTCTTGGATCATTTTTCATATGAACTAGGTGGGCTGTATTATTTGCTTCGATTAACAAAGTTAGTTATCTCAAGGGTGACATTATAATTAACCACACATTCATAGACTATTGACATCTGATTGGTCTTAGTGTTATTGCACATAATTCTCTTTATTGATCAAATCTAATCTTAAAATCATAAATCAACTAACATTTGTGCCAGGAATTCATACATCTGGCCATGTCTCACCTATTTTATAAAGTTAATATGCTAGCTCTAACTTAACTGCAATTTTAATTGCTTAAAATCAGAACATGGTCAAAACATTTGCTACCATGCCTCAAGGTTACATCATTGTTATTATAGTGCACAGTAAGCGCTTTCCTGATCAAAATCTGTATGTTGGGCAGCAGATAATTGCTGGGATGAAATAAGGCCTGCACCTGAAATACTTTGGCGAAACAAGGCCCATAAATGGGAATGACCCAGTTCAGGAACAACATATCTTTTTCATCAGCCTGCTCCATACAGAGGTCTAGGAGTATCTCCAACTTTTGTATAAGATTCAGGATTATAAAGAACTCTGTAAACTGCAAGGCTGATAAAAACTGATTATGTGTGTACAAATAAGTAATCTACTAAAATCAAAAATGGACATGTACATTAGTTTTGGCTTAGCGTCTGCTAATCCAAAAACATGGATTCACAAGATAAGGAGAATTCATTTGTTATGTGACACTATGAACACTAAGTAAATGAGTTTGGCTTGCATTTGTAAAACTGATGAAGACAAGCGTCTTCCACACAGATGGATATTAAAAGCCCAGGCAGCGTCTTGTTCTGATTTCCTAAGCAGAATGCATGGAGGAGGTTTTCTGAGCCCTCCTGGGTGGAGGAACACAGTCAGTGCCTGATAACAACTGCTTTCCCTCACTGTCTCTTCAGCTCGATTTGGCACTTGTGACCTAACATGCCATAAAATGCTTGAGCTCAGAGGCTCTGACAACAGCACGCCATGGACTGTCTGTCCAAGATTAATAAACAAATTTATTAAATGTAATCCCCCTGAAAGCCTGGATTGAGTCACTTTGGAAGGTCTTTCTTTTCA
Source organism: Hemibagrus wyckioides (assembly GCF_019097595.1). Classification (NCBI taxonomy): domain Eukaryota; kingdom Metazoa; phylum Chordata; class Actinopteri; order Siluriformes; family Bagridae; genus Hemibagrus; species Hemibagrus wyckioides. The sequence continues at coordinate 12,059,460 of NC_080737.1, read as the reverse complement.
GGCTTTGAAGAAAATTCTTATAAACCTATCGCTTGCTAGAAATTCAGATTATTTGACCACAAATACGTCTTTCCTATGATTCCAGCATTATTAGTGAACTGATTAAAGTGATTAATTTATATATTATTGTAATTGGATGTTTTTCTTTTTTTTTTTATTTTAATAAAAGAATAAAAACATTATTTAAAGAAAATGCTTGCTATCTTTTTTAAAGCTTTTTTTTTGTTTCTTCACAATGACATTTTCTATGTGTGTTTGGTATTTGTTTAATGATTGTTCTTTTAAGAAACTGTTAAAGGTTAAGGCGACAAAATCTAAATCTAACCTTTTCCCTCAGCTTCACGAAAGTCTTTTCCACACTGACTGTTGACCGAAAGAAAATATTCATCATTAATTCCTTATTGCCATGTTGGCTGGATATCTTGACTAGAGTGTTCCTTAAGGACTAATATTTAGTGGAATTCAGCCCACATACATGAATTTTCTTTTTCCAGAAAATATGCCTTAAGCTCTTTCATTTATTACTGTGTACTTTGCAAATGTGCAAACACATGAACCTTGTTATACTCAAACAATCAGAGACTGTATGAGAGCAGTAGAGACTTTCTCTGTATGTTAAGTTAAGATCTGAAAAAGACTCTCTGCCATTCCATTACACCTCTTGTTACAGACTCCAGTTATACCAAACCCTCACCTACTTGCTTTCTTCCTGGGTGCCTACTAATAGCAAATTCACCTCATGACATTGACTGAAAGGCCATCATGCTCATCCTCATTCTAATCTTTTAGTTTGTCAGAGACTGATGAAATGGATTCAGGTCACTGAGTACAGTGCTATAATCCTTGGAGTTTTTCTTAATCTTTTTATTGTCAGAGAAAATGCTTTCCTGCGTACCATAGAAAATGGTATTTTCTAATTTGGATCATTCCTAATTTTGTCACAGTTTACCTTTTTTAAGTTGGTATGCTGCAGATGCACAGTAACTAATCTTAATATAATTAAGTCGTTGGTAATAAAGTTATAGCTTGTGTTGAAACTTTGTCGACTTTTCCCAACAGGCCAAAATAACAAGGATGCTGTGCCATGATGGAACTGGATAATGGACATGACTCAAATTTTCTTATGATATACAGTATATGGATGTTTAGAGAGGCCTTTTCTAACTGCAACATAATGCCACGAGTAAGAAACACACCGGCACACCTCGATACTTATGGAAATACTGCTGCCTGTTCATCACCTTCCTTTGGTTGTGCACAGCCTGATGAAGGAGTGACGCGAACATCTTACACCATTGCAGAAGAGGAATTTTTTTTTTTACCAGGTCAGAAATCTTGGCAATAGAAATAGTACATGAACCAGAAAGCATGACCAGGTTTTTCAGAGATATATGAGTATATTGATAGTAAACTAATATGGCAGACTTGGAACCATAGATGTGAAGTATGATTGTTTAACATTTTGCCAAATCAAATGACTGTATACTTGCCCATTTCTGTTGTATATGTGCATTAAGGAAAAAAATATGCATCCAGTATTGCTGATGGTCCTATTCTGGCTGAAGATGTGAAACCACATATCTTGCACAATAAGCCACATTTTATTTGTTGGAAGTGCCACTTCTTGTGATTACACCAAAGGTGTATGTGACACCCTTAGCTGCACACAGCAGACTGAAGTATTTAACTGAAGTAAAATGCAGTATTACAACCCTGGGAAATTATAATAGTATTATAAATGTATAATAGATGTATAACATCAATATGAATCAGCGTCAAAATGTTAAATCACAAAGTTAAATGTTAAATCACATAAAATATGCACAAATTTAGTGATAGTATTGAGTGTTGTCTGTTAATGTCTGGCATAGCACACCATCAGGATGTTACTAACCCTTGTGATATATTTGACCCACAGCCTCTACAAGTTCTCAAGGAAGCTGCAAAGGTGGTCCGGAAAGAAAGGAAGTAGAACAGCAGGTAACCGTTCTTTTATGACTAAGTGGACTGAGTTGGATAGAATAGCCAGAGGACAAGCGTGATGTAAAAGGAGTCCCTTTTATAGGTTGCACATATGAGATCATGGTCATGAGGTGATGACTTTATGCTCGGCAAGGAAATGACTCCGGTCGTTTTAAAGGAAAGCCACCCTAGTGTTCCTAGCAATAGAACCGCAAATATACACATGCCACTGTGACTTTATTACGCATACTGTATATACAACAGTTAGTTCCACTCTGCTAACTTGATTAGTCAGGCAACGTTCCAAGAGTGCCTATATTTAGTATAACCGCACAGGGACATTCCACTTCCTAGTTTGAAATGGTTGATACTGTAGTGTTAGAGATGGATGGAGATCGATGGACATGGCAAACTGTGCATTTTTCATGAATATAACTTTAGACATTAAATAAGAAGACTTGTCAGATGAAGAGAAGGGAAGGGATGGCAAGGGGAGGCAATTGTTATAGAAGCATCTATAATAGGAATGTACAAATTAATGTAAGCTAGCTAGGCAGCTAAATGACGGGTTCAATTCAATTTTATTTGTATAGCGCTTTTAACAATGGACATTGTCTCCTGAGCAGCTCATAAATTAGCTCAACATCTGAGTCTATTATAGATTCAACACCAACTCCTCTATTCCGGAGCCTTCAATGACAGAGGTACAGCATATGTAGAATTTTATTTTGTGTATTGATTAGGAGGTTGTTGTCCTCAAAGTCCATATGGGGTTGCCATCTTCACCCCCATGTCCGAATGTCCGAAATCTTCATGAAGCAGAATCCAACTGGAGCTGGTACATCTCTACATGCCTCGGGATCCTTGCAGGGTTTGCCTCTTCTCACTGAAGGTTTGATAAAGTGAGTGTAGCTTTCTCAAGATCTATTTCCTTGGAGGAGCAGAAATAAACAGAACATCTGCTGATATTTTGTCTGAAATTTCACTCACTTAATATTAATTTCGTATTTAAATAACTGTTGTGAGAAAGCAATATCTCACTTGCAATTATGCTGTCATACTGAATAACAGCATGGCTGTAATTACTGTAGCTACGGCCAAAGCACTATACTGATATTCAGTGTAACACTCTTTTGCTAGTGCAATATTGTCTTTATAGCAGAAAAATTGCCAAAAAATGGAATCTGCATCTGTTTTAACAATTTGCAGTTGTATATACACCGATCAGACATAATGTTATGACCACAACATTGTGTTGTTCCCCATTTTGCTGCCAAAACAGCCCTGACCCATCATGCACTGTGAAACCTTTCTATCAAAACCAGCATTAACTTCTTCAGCAATTTGAGCAACAGTTGCTCGTCTGTTGGATCGGATCACACGGGCCAGCCTTCGCTCTCCATGTGTATCAATGAGCCTTGACCACCCATGACCCTGTCGCTGGTTCACCACTCTTCCTTCCTTGGACCACTTTTGACAGATACTGACCACTGCAGACCGGGAACACTCCACAAGAGCTGCAGTTTTAGAGATGCTCTGATCCAGTCGTCTAGCCATCACAATTTGGCCCTTCGCCAAACTCGCTCAAATCCTTACTCTTGTCCATTTTTCCTGCTTCTAACATCAACTTTGAGGACAAAATGTTCACTTGCTGCCTAATATATCCCACCCACTAACAGGTGCCATGATGAGGAGATCATCAGTCTTATTCACTTCACCTGTCACTGCTCATAATGTTATGCCTGATCGGTGTATATATCCATAGAAAAATTCCAAAAAAATCTTTAAATATTCAAAATAAATGGTGATATGAAACCCTTTCTACTCACTGACGTGCCTCAAATCCGAAGCAAGATCTTTAACCAGTGAAATTCTGTGTCATGATAAAAAGTTACATGTATAGAATATATCACTTTGGTGTCTGTTTGGAAGAACAAAACCAAAAGACCGCTGGATTTGTCCACTCTTGCTGGACATAAACAAGATAAAAATGAAACCATGTAAGCAAAAAATAAAATTAAACCAGAAGTATTATTCCAACATAATTTTGACAAAATTGCAAATTATGGAAAGACCATAGTAAAAATGGTTACTATGATGCAACAAAAAAATGAAATGAAAAAGGACAATGTGTTCGTAAACTCTGCATTTTTAAATGCATGATGATTCTGTGCATGCTTCTCCACGTGTGCATAATGAGCATCCAATGATGTACTGGATTTACTTTTATTAGAAACGAAATATGTGCATAATATTTTATGGGAAGCGTAAAGTCTGTAATTGAAATCATCACTGACTAAAACATTTACATTGTGTTTGATTACTAATTATGGAGCCAGAGTTGCTATTTAAACCCTCGCTATTGAGTATGAGATTGAATGGCCAAGCAAATATGGCCATTCACAGACCCATGTGTAAGGAAGTACGTACATGGTTTTGTTTTGTGTCCTGTTGCTAGTCAAATGTCCATGAACAGCTATTTCTCAGCACATTGTAGAGATATGGTTGTTTTTGGAACTTACAAAACTTTGTAACTGCACAGACTACAGAGCTCGTTCCAAGGCTGGGAGTATGTGCATCTAAGCGGTGTTTGTGTGTGTGTGTGTGTGTGTGTGTGTGTGTGTTTGCAAGTAATTACAAATATTAAGCAAACTCCAATCTCAACAAAGTTCGAAATGACTGCCAAGCCTTCGAAGCCTGAAACAAACCCTACAAAATCTGGACTTATCACTCATTTGAACAGACCAGGGACCTACACAAAATCTCCCAATCTCTCTCCTACTCCCACTCTTTCAGTCATCTCGTGACATCACTGTTCCTTAGTCCATAAATAAAATGAATCTATCTACAGTCTTTCATGCTGAAGTGAAATTAATTATCAACACTATTCCGTCTATAATGCATGAAAAGGTTTTTTTTTTTGCATGGCTCAGGACAGTATCTTACTCAGAGACATTGCTTTTTTTTTTGAAAGATCACTGTAAGTGCAGGCACAATGCGCAATGAATAAACAAACACGGGTAACAACTCAAAATCACGATTTTATAACCTCGCTTTACTTCCTTCCATTAGCATCATTAAGTACAGTTAACAGTTTGGCCACAATATAAATAAATAAAAATAAAAAAAAACAATAAAATGTGCTAGATCGGGGACTATTTTATAGCAAAAAGTCAAAATGTGTAAACCAGCTGTACAGTGATTAATGTGATCACTACTGCTAGGGAAATTCATGCAACAATACATGTCGATAACATAATAGACTCCTAACAGATGTTCATTTCAATGCTTATTATATACTTCATAACAAATTTCATGCATAAAGGCTTTGTAGTAAACTTCCATTATTGTATTACTTTTTTTTAAACTGTGTCTTGCATTCACGTTGCACTACAGTGAAGAAAAAAAACTCCAAGCTGAATTGAGTAGATACTAAATATGCAGTGTTCAGATTCATTTTATTTGTATACCACTTTTAATAATACACATTTTTACAAAGCAGCTTCACAGAAGTGCAGCTGTAGATGTAGATCTATAATGATCGAGCCAGAGGCAGAAGTGGTAATGAAAATCCAAAACTGAGATGACATGAGGAAGAGTCCTTGAGGAGAACCACACTCGAAAAGGAAATCCATCTTTTTCTGGGTGACACCCGATCATGAGACATATGAATTATTACAGTAAACAGAACAGTTGTAGCAGATAGAGACGTCACAGCGCCTTGCAGTCCAGTATAATGAAAAGATACGTGTTAATGTAAGTGCATATTTTGAATAAGAGCCTGAATTAAATAGGATTGGGAAATGAATGTCTTTATGATAACAGCAGCAGTTCTCAGATACAGTACAAGCCTACAATATTCATGTGGCTTTAATTGTTATGCCAACAGTCTACTCACAATATGATTTCAGATAAATGTTTCCCTAAGCACTGTGAATCAAATCTTCCTTAGTTGAGGCCACTGTGAAAATTTTTTTTATCTCTGTCCACAGTTTGATAGAATAGACACTATGCTCTATCGTCTAGTAGGACTGGCTGTTTAATAACTGCCACCATGATTAACAGACTTTAGCTATAAATATCAACAAAACTTCTCTTTTGAAACACTTTCTCAAGGCTCATTTTGGCTGGTTCAAAGAATCCAGGCTTTTTCCCTCACAAAAAGCTCACCACCCATTTAGTTTAAAGACGTTCTTTACTCACATTGTAAATGCCCAGGCTCAATGTTTTCTTAAAGTGACTACCATTTATCTTTCTGATCAGTGCACCAAATCCCATTTAGCTTACGGAAAAAGTCAAGAACATCCAGCTGTTCCTCAGAATGTTTATTAGACATGGAGGAAAGAAACAAAGAAGATAATTAAACAATAATAAAATAATAATAATAATAAAATCTATCTGGGCTATCTGGGTTTAGGCCTGATTAGCAGACCAAAGCTGTCATTTCACAGATTATACAGAAAAAGTGAGAGATTTTTCAAGAATGGAAGAATTCACAAACACCGAGCTCTGTCATTATCACACTGAGTGCTCTGGATCGCATTGCACAAACACATATTGTCAGTTTTATCCGAACACTTCCGCAGGGATAAGACAGATTTGGCCTGGAGTCTGAGATACTGTTGATAGATGTGTACCCATAGGAAAAATGTACAGCAACGCTTTCTTTGCTTGCACACGCACACACACACACACACACACATTCCTCTCCACTCCAAGGCTTCTTGTCGACACTTTCAGAGAGGAATTCTGGCCTCCACATTTGTATTATGGCCTTCCCTTCTTTGATAAGTAAAGGTTCAGCATTCTAATGACTCATTCTAGATTAGCTTGTCATCGCCATTTCTCTCCCAGGTACATAACTATTTAATATCTAGGTGTGAACTATAAATATATGCTTCCTTCACACACATGGTGCTTTTTAACTATCATTTTAAAAGCGATGTCAGAATTGTTGACACCCTCAATGAAAATGTGAAAAATGCATCGCTAACTTTAATAACACCTGCAGTGAATGATATTTTGAAGCAGCATAGTTTTACGTTAACATGTTTTAGCATCCCTACAATATATTTAGTGTTAATTTGCTTTGAGAGATCTAATCCACTGAGCCTTGTGGAAGGATTTCGATTTATTGCGGCAGTTGAAAGATTCATATTTAACTTTCAGGTAGAGGTAACCTGACTGGCTAAAATATCCTGCTACTTAGCTCATGATCCTTTCAAGAACCCATGACCACCAGTCACAAAAGAGTCAGTGATCCACCACCGGATTTTACAGTAGCTGACTTCTTTCTGGAGATCTAGCCATGATCATGACCAGTGAATGGACAAAATGTTGATGATTTCGGTCCCATCTAACTAATTGTAGTGCCAACTATCAGTAGCAAATTTCAGCACTTTATTTATAAACTTGACAATCCTAGGAAAATAAACTTTCTAAATTATTTTTGGGTTCTTCATAAAGCAGCAAAAATTTCAACTATTGTTGCTGGATGTAGCAATCATTTCTATTTTTAATTATTTTCTTTTTTTAATGGTGATTATTTGTTTATATATATATATTTGTATATATATATATATATATATATATATATATATATATATATATATATATATATATTCATTATCCAGCTTTTGCAGGTCAGCAACCATCTGCTTTGTTTTTTTCCCAATGCTATTGGATAAAAAGTGTATCCAGTTTTCATATATGCGGTTTGCCCAACTTAATACAATACACTGAAAAAGAAAATAGGAATATGTGGTCAGTCTGATTTAAGAACAAATATTACATATAGTTTACATAAAAATATTACGTTTCCCGACAAAACCTGAGACCTGAAACCTTCCTTGCTTATACTAAGCTTCATTTAAACAGGTTTCTAATTACTAGATTGGATTATGTAGAGTGCACGTAATCACTTCATGTAGTATTAATGTAAACCAATTACATTGTGAAACCTCCCGAGGATGTTGGCGCTGATTAGAACTAAATATAGTATTAAATTTAGGCAGTTCAAACATGCATGGTTGAATATATCAGCTGTAATGTGAGACTTTGGTACCATTGTTTTTTGGTTTTGAGTCTCAGCTTAGATGCAAGGTCAGTGTTTGATTTTATTCAGGGCTTTGACGATACACGCTAAAACTGTGTGTGATTGCTACTCATTTCAATACTGTGAAACCGTGTATGTCAGGGGTGTAAAAATCTTATCCACAAAGGACTGTGTGGGTGCAGGTTTTCATTCCGATCAAGCCGAAGCCACACTTGATTCCACCTGTTTAATCAACTGATCTTGTCATTAGACTCAGGTGTGTTTTCTACTCATTTGGAATGAAAACCCCCACCCGCAACAGCCCTTTACGGACATGATTAAACATTTTAAATAAGTTCAATAAGATTTTTTGTCACCCTTAAAAAAGATTATGTGCATAAGTAGATATGTATTCTTCCTACTGTTGTGTTTATGAGTATAACCTGGCGGTCAGTACCATTCACTTTTTACTATTCAGCATTAGACCAACCAGGATTTTTTCCTCCATTTAGCAAACAGAGCTATGACAGTTCTTGTGGCAACAGCTCCCTGAGTCAATTATAACTTGGAATAGTGTATGTACATTCTTGGCACCTGAAGCTGAAATGAAAAACAAAATCCCATTGTACATGCTTCTGCGAGCTGATGGACTAAAATTTGATACTGACTTTGAAAGGGTGATGGGGTGAATGGAGTTCTCTGAAACTTAAGCATGATAGCACAAACTATCTGTGGGTCTGATCCCTGTGGTCTAAGTTTGTCTAACTCTCATATGATTAGCACTCTCCCGGGTCTTTTGTAATAGAGAGAACGACATGAACAATATGAGCATTGTAGTTGTGTGGAGAATTATAGGAGAGTGAAACCCATGAACAGTGAAAGGAAGAATGGAAGGAAACCCATGAGCAGTGAAAGAAAGAATGTTGTTCTATGTTGTACGCTGTTGCCCTCTATCTACAACACTCACTCAATCAGTCAAACAGTACAACCTAGCTTTGCCACCAACACAAAAATATGAATACTTTAAATATAAAACTCCACTGACACTTTTTAGGTTTGTGTCAGTGTGTTAGAGGCATGAAAAAAGTTTTGCCATGAATTCTCTAGTTTTATGAAAACAGAGCCTGGACATAGTATTCTTTAACAGACCCTTTATCACACTCTGGATCGTCGAGTCAAAAGATTTACGATGAAAATGGCTGCAGTCCATCGTCTCCACCACAAATTTTCTTCGAGATTTTGCAGTGGTATCAGGTATGTAGTCCTGTGTAAGAATGGGTTTCCTTTTTGAGAGGATGGCTCCAAGCATGCATAGTGTTTTTTTTTTTTTTTCCCCTGCGAAATAATAATCCCTTTCCAAAGAATGTTTCTTTTGTCAGAGCATAACAAATGAAAGGCGAGTGTTTCAACACAGCCCTCTGAATCCTGGGCTTTGTTTTTTCTTCGTGATTGATTTCCTAATATTGGCATTTGTCCTGAGAAGATCACAAGATCTTCTTTTGTGTTTTTGAAGATGCCTATCATGGAATATGATCTGTGGATTGAAATATGAAAAGGTGAACTGGCATTTAAAAAAGACAAAAAAAAAAAAAAACTGATGTGGATGACATAAAATGACTAGTGTTTTTCCAGATCTTCTTCTTCTTCTTTCGGCTTTTCCCTTCAGGGGTCGCCACAGCGAATCATCTCTCTCCACCTATCCCTATCTTCTGCATCCTCAACACTTACACCCACTAGCTTCATATCCTCATTTATTCCATCCATATACCTCCTCTTTGGCCTTCCTCTTTGCCTCCTTCCTGGAAGCTCCATGTCCAACATTCTCCTACCAATATACTCACTCTCCCTCCTCTGGACATGTCCAAACCATCTTAACCTGGCCTCCCTAACTTTGTCCCCCAAACGTCCAATATGAGCTGTCCCTCTGATGTACTCGTTCCTAATCCTGTCCAACCGTGTAACTCCCAAAGAGAACCTCAACATCTTCGGCTCTGCTACTTCCAGCTCTGACTCCTGTCTCTGTCTCAGTGATACTATCTCTAAACCACACAGTATGGCTGGTCTCACCACTGTCCTGTACACCTTCCCCTTGATTCTCGCTGAAATTTTTCTATCACAAGAAGATATTTCTATTAATTAGTGTTGTATATTATTGATATATTAGTGTATATTAGTATATTAGTATACTATACTATTATTATATTAGTGATTGTGGTGGTGGTGGAGAGCGAGATTTAAAACACATCATTCCACATAGAGGTTTCGCTGAGTTGAATCACCAGTGTAATTCTGGACCAAAAACAACTCCCATAATGATAGAAATGTTTAATAGGGTACAGTTTAGATTGATTATGCAGTGAACCTTCCCTTTAAGGAAACAAGCGGTCCCAAAATTCCCTCACAGTATAACAGTCACTGTTTTTCCTTTAATTTCTTAACCATATGAAGCATAGTTTGACCTGATGCATAAGAAAATCCAAACCTCCATCCAAACAATGGATTTTTCTGTTGTGGTCAGTGAAGTGTTCCCTTATGCAGGACAGCACATAGAACTAGAATTTGGAATTTTCTAGACTTTTCTGGCACAACACCCAATCCCTCAGCCAGATTTTTGGGCAGCAAAAATATCCATACTGCCCTGCCACAAATCCATATTTATAGATAATTTTGACATTTTCTACATATCCCCCCCTTTTTTGCTGATACAGATAGTTCAATTTCTATTGTAACTAGTTTTACTATTACATATGTTTCGTTATTATATTTTTATTCCACGTTTTATGACACAAAAACAAAATTAGAACTCTCTCAGTTGAAGAGACAAGCAGCGATTGTTTTGCAGTCGATTTGTCATATTTATTTATGTATTTATTTTACAATGAGTTGACTGCTTTAAAGCTCACACTGGAAATACTTAGACTATTTGTCACATAGTATTTACTGTATGTGTATACATGTCAGTATGACACTGCTGAACTCTACAAAGCTCCATCAACTCCCTTTTTGGAACAGATGACTGGATGTTATCAAGCCTTAAAGGGAGGATGAAGCCATTACTGAGTTTTCATAAGATGTGGCAGCCAAAAAGCATAAACATGTCAAAGCATATTGAAAAGCTTACACATATGATTTGCTGTGAAAGCAAAACGCTGGAATTTGTTTTACCTCTGCATCTTGACAACTCATCTTTTTCGGATCTCGTGAGGATTAAAAGCAAACATATTGATTTTGTTCAGTATAATCTAAGTCATAGATAAAGGTGCAGGTAAAAGTTAATTTAATACAAGTGGCTAGTGCTTGCATCAGTCTTGTTTTCGTAATTGTGAAAGTTTGCTGCTGTAGACTGCTACTGATCTACCAAAACAAGAGAGCTTTCACTTTGTCACGGCTTAGATCTGATGGAATCCAGAGATCCTCACGAAAAGGACTAGAAAGATGTATGACACTATGAAGGCACGATGCAGAAAAACAATTCCCGCTCAGCAGTCATACTGTGAGAAAAGCCCTTCCTTTTATGGAAGGAACTATGTTTTGAATAGACTTCATCATTCCCTGAAATGTAAATGTCTACCAAGAAAGCATCACTGGCAATATTTTATGTCTTGTCTTGTCATAAATGATGTCATTAGAATATTTGCACAGGTGGAAGGAAGGCTTAGACACAATTTGGCTGAAAAGTCAAGCAGCTCCAGAGAAAGGGGTCTGTACAGAGCTTTCAGATGTGATTGGAAATTTCACACATGTTCAAAGCAACCGAATGACAGCAAGGTGAAAGCAATTTTGGAACAATTATAACTTCATTTTGAATTACCAATGGGATCGCATAAAAAGCCTCTAAACGTTTCATATGATCCCTGACGATCATATATTGGTAAAGAGAAATCAAACGGATGCATATTTTTATTTTCAAGTATGGAAATGATAACTGATTACCCAAAAAAAACTCATCTAGATCAAGTTAAAACACTCTGTGTTAATTAAACCTAATTATACAAATGAGGGAAAAGTATTTCAGAACTATGCAATTAAATAATTCATTACACACGGGAGCATAGCTTAAGGGTGTCTAATGCCACCCTAACAAGAAGCATGGCCACCCCAGTAAGCATACTTTTTAAAGGCTAGTTTAAATAATAATGGAAAACTTACTACACTGTCTTACTAACTTACTATAATGTCTATAAAAATTTTAAAAGGTTATTTTATTCTTGTGCAAATTTACAGCAAACAAACCAGAAGGGGAAAACCAAAATAGGTTATATTACAGGGATGATGTTTGTGTTCAGGTGCATGAGTATATCATTTTTGAGACTGTAACTGTGGATATGAATCATGTGACTGATCATGTGGTGTTGTTTGTAGTAGTGTTTTATGGGACATGGAGTTGGTAGCAGAAATTGTTAAATTGCAGAGGATTTTATATATCTTGCTAGAAGAAGAAGAAGTCTGTGAAATGCTTTTCTTCACATATCCCAGCTTAGGATATTGGAGTCAGAGCACTGAGTAAGCCGTAATACAGCAACCCTGGAGCAGATAGGGTTGAGGTCCCAGTTGCAGATTGGCAGTGCTGGTGCATGAACCCCATCCTTGTGCTCAACAATCCAGAGCTTTAACAGTTTAAGCCACCAGCCATAGCATCAGTTTAGTGTTTTTTCACCTTTAGTCACAGGGTCTAATACTAGCCACTTCACTGGACAAAAGATCTAAACTGTTACAGCTATGCATTCCTGATGAAGCTCTTGTTATTTTCTAATAAGCAATGCTATAGAAATAGTGAAGATTTAAGACTCAATTGCAATTTCCTGTTTGGGATGCAACCTCATGACTTTGCAGTTCAGCACTTGGTGGTCAAACCACCAATCTGCTTATTAACCTAAAAGAGTGCTGGAGGCTATTAACTTTCTTAATGAGGACTTGCAAACAATGTTGGGTTCGAGACCTCGTAATCCTCTCATTGTGGCAGGGGCAGGGCAAGTAAAAGGCTATGAAAACAGCAGGCCTGTTAGCAGTCGTTAGGGAAAGTGGTCATTTCATCAGCCTCAGGAGGTGAATGCACTCTTAAATAGAGAAGCATTTAGGAAAACCAATAGACCTTTATATGGATGTAAAGGACTCCTTATTGAATCAATTAACACTCCCACTTTGTTTACATACAGGAACTAAAGTAATTAACATAATCAAATATCCTAGTCTCACCCTAAGGCTACTTCTTTTCTTTAGTGTTTGCTCTACTTCACTGTGTATCAGCCTGGCAGGTTGGAAACTCTGGAACAAGTTGAATTTTCCCATGAGTTCATTTTCGAGTCAGTTACTAATAACTAATAAGTTGTCACCTTGTGACCATGACTTTATGTGTGTAGGCTATAAAAGGCCCCTGTATACGTCATTCAGAACTTCTTTCCCAATCGTGTCAAGCAGCAGTGGATTCTGCAGTATATGTTGAGTTACATGCTCTTGATGAGATGTTTGTCTGTATGTTACATCATATTAAAGTTGACAGCAAAGTAACATCCTTGTCCCTTCTTCAGTCTACATATTCTGTCCTTGATTCTTTCAGCTTAAAAGGCAAATGCCCACGGAGATTGTGTTATATGCCTCCCAGGTGATGGTTTTTTTTTTTAGAGCTGAATAATTGATATTCAGCTCAGATTCTGGAACATGGCCTATTGTTTTTGTTGGCTTGTAGGAACATAATTATATCAATTTATACAATTTAACCTGTTGGGAACTTTCAAATGTTTCCATTGTCTTAAACTCTTGTTTGTGTATTTTGCAACCCTAACTCTTAACACTTGTTTTGTGTACTTTTTTCTCCCAATCCCCACTGTAATTAGAGTTGAACAGAGCTCCAGTTGCTTTGGACTGATGTGCAGCAGTGCTTAATGTGCTGCAGGCTGGCATCAAGGCAAACTTGGCAAAACTAAAACTTTACCTTCTATCTAATGTAACAGATAAAATGCCTGATCCTATATATATATATGCCTGATCCCTATATATATATATATATATATATCTAAATATATATATATATATATACGTACATATATATATATATATATATCTGATTTGGAGGTTTCTGGTTAGATGCAACTGTAGTATATAATGACTGTAGTAGATGTGTAAATCATATGGGCTTGATGTTGTACAGTTTTCCTCTTCTGCAAATCATCTGATTAGAGTATATTGAGCACACTGTCCTCCTGATTAATGCATTACCTGCATACTAGGATTTGATTGACAGTTTGTATCTGGGAGTGCCAAGAAGTGGTGAAAACAAGCCAAGAAGTGGTTAAATTTGCCATGCACTATGGACACCTCCTGCACAGATTCTACAGATTAATTGTTGTAACATCACATCCTCCCACGTGTTCTGTGGTTAAGTTGAGTCAAGTTTTTCCCTCAACCAGGAACAGTATCTAACCGTAAGTAATTCTCAACCTCTGAGTAACTCTCAACTTTACTAGAAAACCACATAGGTTTGTCTTTAGTAGAGCCCAGTAATGTTATATTGACTTGTGATCCTCAGGAGAAGGTAGTAGACTTTTATAAATTACAAACAGGACTTACATTTATGAGGTGATGACTTTGCTATTAGGAAATCATTAGGAAATGAACACTTTCCGCTAGTTCTGGGTGGAAACTACCCAGCCAGAACTTCATGTAGTCATATAATCACTGTTATACACATAACCTATTTTTTAAAGAGGGGCATTCACGCTTTGGTAGTTTGTAGACATACAGTATAGAAAGTATATAATGTGTCATTTAGCAGTAATGCACTGTATACCATGGTTAATCTCTTACTTTTCAAATATCTATGTATTTATTTCTGCATCTTAAGCACATATTTAGGACAAATTGTGTCAGGTATCATTTTATTATTTGACAAACGACAGCCTTCACAGTTAAATTATGGGAGCAGTGTAACATGTCCTGTTCTGGAAAAGTCTTACGTGTTTTGTATCTTATGTTTGATTTGCCTTTTGCTCAATTCAGCCTATGTAATCACGAGAGTCTCCATTTACTGATAGCCGGGAAATAATTACCAGTATGCAATTTCAAAATGCAGCTACATCTCATTGTAACAATCTATGCTGAAAATTTACAGTGTGGTAAATCCTACAGCTGTGCTTGTGTGGGAATTTGGCCCGATCCACTGAAATACAATTAGTACAATCACCATTCTCTGGATGCTCATGTTACATCAGGGTAGTCAGATGCCAGATGGTATAATTCTACCCTTTTCCCATAAGTTTCTTAGGCAACCTCAAAGTTCAGCTTTTCTGTCACAGAGCTTTTAGCCTAATGGCTCTGATTAGTATTAGGAGGCTGGGGGAGTGTTTGAAAAGGTCCAGATGCCTTTTCCCTTTTAAGAGTGCTATAATTTTTTGGCACGCAGCCGGAGTGTGAGAATAAAGAAAGAAATTACAATCAACTTCAGAAATATAAGCAACTTTTATTAGAATAATTAATGTTTAAAAAAGCACATGTAATAAGCAATATTTTATAATTAGGCCTTTCGTGTACTCATCAATATAGCAAACAGCTTGTTATTAGGGACATGGGGATCTTTGTGGTCTTCTTTGCACTCATTGTACATGGGAACATTATACTCATGCATGCAATTTCTGGAAAGGTTTCAACTGCTCCAGATGTTTAGAACTGTTTTATAGCAGTCCTGATTGTGCGTAATGATACCTTAATGAACTGCATTATATTTTCTATTAATGCATTATATCATTATCTGAATCATATAGGTTGGCAACAGTCAGTCCTGTTTTATGTTTGGTCTGACTATAGAGACACTACAGAATTTCAAGTGCGAAAGCTTGTTTGCATTTATTGTAAAATAGTAATAATGTACAGCATCAAATAACAGAAAATGTTTTTATTCTAACAAAGCTGTATGCTAAATAGTTATCCTTCCCTGTGAATTCTGTTGTAATGCTTATTTTATAAAATTAATTTGGCGTATTCTCTGGTAGGATGCCAATAATTCCTCTAGACTAGTTGGAAGAAATAGTGTAACGGCTGGTTGTCTTGAACTCAAACTAGGCCTAGGGATATGATCAAGCCATGCGTGCTAACACTAATGTTGGTCTTGGCAGAAATGCAGACAGGCTTGACTACTAGTGGGTAGCAGCAAGATAAATACAAAACATATATGCATGTATGTATGTATAGATATATATGTATGTGTGCGTTTAGGGGATGGAAAGGGTGCATATGTGTTATGAATCGCCTGTGGACCCTTTAACTGCAGCCTGACAAGAAGAAAGTAACGGCCCATCACATATGTATGTTCTGTTCCCTTTGAGGTTCACTTTTTGGCCCAGCCAAAGCCCAATCTGGTAGTGATTGAAAGGATGACATCATCAGAGAGCATGCTGCTGGAAGGAGAATGTGGCAGGGAGCTTTGTGCGCATGTGTGTTCAGGGACCAGGATAAAGGTAGGTGGGGGAAAAAAAAGTAATGAAAAGAGTGTGCTTCCTAATAACATTACGCACATTTGATGTTTTATTCTTCTGTGCAACATATTCAACCATCTTCCCTTGCTTTTCCTGTCCACTTATGCTGCAAGTGAAATTATTCAGATGCATTGTATGGCAGCCTAAAATGTTTCTACTGACACCAGACAGTTAGTCTGCTGTCTGCCTTCATCAGTCTGTTATCTTAGACAGGAGGTAAAATGGAGGCTGTGAACAGTGCTGACACATTGCGTAATGATTTTTTTCTTTCCTCCTTATGGGCTTTCACATCTCCCCGAAGCAGCTGTGCTTTTGTGGCTTCTGCCGTGAGAAAGTTGATCCGATTAGTAAACTGCTTATGCGTTAGGCTGACCTGGAACAAGCGGCCTGTCAGGCAGATGAAGCGCCTTCCGTATTCCTTATTTGCACTGATTCGTAATCACACTGACCCATGATTGTCTCTGCTACAAGCAATGATGCATATGGCCAGCAAAAGATGAACAGATATTTCCAGGACAGAGCTGTAAAATGTCATTCTTTTTTACAATTCAGAAAAGGCTGTCACAACCAAAGAGGGTCTATGTTTGGAAGGAGGCGCTCAGGGCATGGACTGGCTTTGTGTTTTTTGTTTTTTTTTCCCCCCTGTACTTGGTGAATCATAAAGCAGTTCCGTGTGTGTGTAAGTGACTTTGAAGAGGACATCATATTGATGTGTTTTGAGTTCTGAGCCTGCCTCCCTGCGTCTTTTCTCTGCTCCACTCTATATGAAACCCTATACACTCTCCAACACTTTGGTCTGACATGAAAGGATTAAACATAGACGTGTGTGTGTGTGTGTGTGTGTGTGAGAATGTGTGGGTAGATTACATACACACTTCCAGCTGTGCAGCCGTTGTAACACATGATTACCATGCTGTTACAATATGTCGTTTATGTTTACCATGGTGCTCTGTGTGTTATCATTCAAGTCTTTTTATCTTGTCACCTGTATTATATTCTTGCTTTGCTCTTTGCTTAAAATTAAGATGAAGTCTTTGAACTACTCTTGTTTTGTTTTGTTTTTTTTTGGCAAATAATCAGAAGAAAAACAAAGACAAAGTGCAGGCCATGTGTCCGTGATGTACAGAATCATGTCTAGTGTAAGATATATGCAAAGTTGGGTAGAGAAAAGGGGGATTATGGAGTGTACATTAAAAAATGTGTGTGCACCACAGTTCCTGCCCAAACAAAAAGAAGAATATAGCCCCTTTCCAATGTCTGAGTTATTTTGGCTAGTCTCAGGTCTTTTGGGTAGCTGCGGTGATGTAATCGGGCTGGACATGTTGCTGAAACCTGGCAACCCAGAGCTATTAGCTATTAGAGATATTCATTCTTTTCACACATGCTGTATCCAAGACAGTTGAACAATATAGAGCTGCTAGATTATATACTGGTTGACAGCATGTCACTTGATTTTACCCTATAGCAAGTCAAGTTTGATAGTCAAACTTTCAATTCACAAGTCTCAGCTGATTTTAAAGGACATTATTCACTAACTACATTAAAATTAATAAAAATGTATGTGGTTATAAGAGTAAAAAATGTCTGGACCCACAGATTTACTGAGGGATTCATTCACTATCCTAACTCTTCATATATCTTAATATCCTGTAATTATAAGAAATTAAATTACGTTCAAATGCCGTTTAAGAGCCACTTGATCCCTGGCTTTTGCTGGGATTGCTGATGTCATATCCTCCTGGTTATACTTTCACAGCCTTGATTTATTTTACGGCATTTCTAATCTGTTTTCTCCAGCCTGGTCTTGCATAATCTGTGGTAATCTCTGTGGTATTGTGTTTTCTTCTGCTTCAGTTAGCTGTCTGCTTGCTTCCTGACAATGGAAATGGACTGATACGTTAACTTTGATGTAGCCAAATAAAGCTCTGCATTTGGCTCTGTGTCACTTTCCCGAGACTTCACTGTTACAGGTGGACTGTTCCAAGAGATAAGGCCTTTTATTTATCCACCAAAACAAAACCAAGCCAAAGTGATAGCCAAGAATCTTCTATCTGGAGGAGACCCGACGACACACTTCCACTTTTCCCTGAAATGACTTTGGAACATTTGATTTGTGGCATGGACGGATTTTTAGTTCTTTGTGAGTGATACATTCTGACATAATGTTCTAGGTCTGATAAATGCATAAACAGATTCCTCTGGTTTCAGTTGTTCTCTTATCAGGTCCTGGAAAGATTTGGAGTCCAAAGCTTATACTATCATCAAATGCAAGTGCTAATGAAATGCAGAACATCCATTGGACCACCAGAAGACTCTGTAGTCTCTCTGGATTCTTTATAACTAGAGCTCCACACCATGTGTGAGTTTCTGGCTGTGTTACTTTTTGATGTGTGACATTTGTCATGAAAAATATTTTATGGAGATCCCTTAATTGAAAAGTGCCTGACAGGGTGTCCCTCTGTTATATGACTATAGCTATAAAAAGGAAAAAACTTAAGTATCTTTTTGGGCAGGCTCTCCTGCCAAAACTGGAGGCCAGAAACCAAATAATTAATTGGCTTGTGTCCTCTGGGTTGTATAACCCACAGGCATCGTTAATGAATAGCAAGCTCATGGCTCACAGTTTTACCATCCAAACAAGTGTATCCTTCTTTCTCTTAGCTCTTCCTTTGCAATGATCCTGACTAATCTACTTAAATGTTTATATGGTTAGTTATATTCATATAAAACTATAATACTAATATTATTAACATTTATAGCTGCATTCATATGAATACGTATTACTTTATTTTTGGTTATTATTAGAGAAGGCCTAGCATTTTGCTTTCTAAAGTGGACATAAAAGATCATTTTTATAGCTCTAAATCTTGGGATTGTATCACAAATCATAACAAATTATTACAGCTTAACACAGTGTTCAGGCTTAGACCAGGAAGGGTGGGTGTCTTCAGAAAATATAGACAGAGGCAATAGAGATCACAACACAGGGAGAGAGAGAGAGAGAGAGAGAGAGAGAGAGAGGGATGAGCAGATCAACCGATAAGTCAAGCATACTGCTTGACTTATCGTTGATCTGCTCATCCCTCTCTCTCTCTCCTCCCTGTGTTGTGATCTGGTGAGATCTCTATCGCCCCTGTCTTTATTCTTCCATTTATTTGTGTTCCACATCATCTGCCCTCAGCTTTAATCTTCAGCACAGGATTTAATTAAATGTTTTTTTTTTTATTTCATTGACCAGACTGAATTCCATCCAAGAGTTCCATCAAAGGAGAGGAACAAAAACATTTATTTTGTGCTCTGTCAGCTTAATGTTGTCTTTTTTTTTCCATGGCAGGAGTAGAAGAAGCAGAGTTGGCACTTTTTTCAGACTATGCTGACAACTACACATTCGCTGACTGATCTGCATTAAGCTCTTATTCGTTGCCTCAGTGAGGAGAAGGTTACAGATGTTCGCATTTCTGAAGATTTTTATTGACAGAGAAAACCTGATGACACACAAATAAGGTTTACTTTTATCTGAAATTCCTTGATTTCTGCTTGCCTTTGGGTTTATGGGATAATCTTCAAAAGTATGCTGGTTCCCATCGAATACATTTTTATATCAGGGATGAGTAATGACGTGACTACTTAAGAGCTAGAATACATTGAAATGTGGTCTTCTCATCAAGCACATGAGTTAAAATTAATTAAGTTTTGACTGATGATCACATTCACACACTGAACCATAATCTTTCCTAAGTACAGTAAGGGGGTCTCTTGAACAGATTGCCCTAAAACATAAGATTTTTGTGTTGCTTGGACGCTGACATTTATCAGCCCACACAGCTGCACCTGCACTCTCCTCTGCTGGATGATGTTCCTGGCTGAAGTTCTTTACAGCTCCTTATAGTCACAAATGACCAGATCTGGCACTGAAAACCAAGCTCTAATCACCAACAGAGTCAACACTTTTGGGGTTTATTATAAGTTTCTCAATCAAAGTCCTGCTCCACCCCTTACCCTGCCCCTAGCATTTTGGTGCTTCTCACTCAAATGATCTAATTCAACTCATTTGCATTTATGGAATTTGGCAGACACCCTTATTCACTTAAATTTTTATATCATTTTATACAACTGCATTTGAGGGTTAAGGGCTTTGCCCAGTGGCACCTTAGTGGACCTGGAATTTGACCTCATAACCTTCAAATTATTAGTCCAACACATTAACCACCAAGCTACCACGTTTCCCATCCCATCAGCTCAGTTAGAGAAGAGATAACAACAAAATATGGATAATTTAGGAAAAGATGTTTCTTGTCATGCCACTGTGTTCTGTAGGTTAATTGGAATCAGATTCAATCAGCTGTAAAAAAGTAAATATACCAGAGGGGTGGACAGATCAGTAGCCCACACAAATCACAAGCAGATTATGTACCCAGATTAAAGGTTTTGTAATCCTGATTGCCCAGCAGACACATAGATTCAGTAGACTGGAATGGCAATGGATTGCTTCCTCCCTGGATGGTCATTCGTATCAGTTGACATGGAGGGGATGGACATCTGCTTCACACACAATCTCCACTGGTGCCCCACAAGGCTCAGTACTTGGTCCTCTTCTTTTCTCCCTCTGTAGTCGTTGTCTGGGTCAAATTGTACCCTCACGTGGGTTCTCAGCACTGCTACACTGATGACACTCACTGTTTGCCTGCACAATATGCTACGTTAGGTGACATTATAAGGAAAGTAAAAGGACTATAGCTTTATAGAGACATGCCTTTGCCACTGACACAAGCACTCACTCATTATTTTTGGCAAATAAGTATATATTCCAGCACATCCCAAGTCTCTGTTAACGCACTTAACCTAGTCTGATATTTTTGGGTTAAATTTAGTGGGTACAAATACAATTACAATAGTAGTATCTGACATCAAAATGAGTTAAAACTGCTCAAGCATGATTAGATAACTCATCTGAAGTTTAGAATTGATACAACTAATCCGAAATTGTTTCACACCTGAGGAATATTGCTAAAAACATAGGAACCACCTATATTATTAGCAATATTATTAACTGCATATGTATAAAAAGGGTATTGTTGACTTGCTAGCTAATTGAAGCCAATTGTTTCTAGGGATTCAGCAGCATGCTAGATCCATTAGTTAGCTATTATAAACTCAATGTTTTTAGATACATCATTAGCAAAGATTTTTCTACACATTATCCTGAATGTTACCGATAGACAGTAGCAGCATTGATTATATTTAACACAACAGACCATCGGTAAAGAACATCTAAAGTGGCATCTTTAAGTTGAATGCAGAGCTATCCTACTGTAAAAAGTTCAATAAAAGATCTGCCTAGCTACTCATCTAGTTAATGGCTTACCTGGACATGTTTCCTCAGGTTGGATATTATTCACAGGTTTTGGCTTGTATAGTTTGCAGCTCGTTCTCACACTATAGTCATTCGATTGAATTGGATTTGAATTATATGAAAAGAATTGGCTTGCAGTCAAGGGGTTTAAATGCATTTTTATGGGCTTTTAAAAATAATACACTTGCATAATGAGCTGCTTAAACAGCTTTTTTCCCCAACCAGTAATGACAGATTAACTGATTGATCAAATGTGCTTTAGATAATATCACCTCAAAGAACTGATTACCATGATAGGATGTGTTTTCTATTCCAGTAGAGTGTATATATAATCGTGTGAAAAGGTACACATTAAGAATGGCACAGGCTACCACCTTGATGAAACATGTTCTCAACACCAAAAATAGAGGCTATAATTTCCTGTCCCAATGGAAAGATCACATCATTTCCACACATGAGTGCAGTGAAACTACAACTAAGATCTAGCAGGTAGTCATGAATATGATGGATTATATGAAAATATGAGGTGGAGATTGCAGCAACAGCTCTTTTGCAGTAAAGCCAGGATGACTGTTTATTATTAAAGAGAGTGTGGGAGAGATTCATATGCATGAATGTCAAAAACTGGGAAATGTTGTACGCAGTGGTGCGAGGGTTTAAATAATAATAATCTCTTTAAGCTATTTGTACTTAAATATATTAACGTTTGATCAAGCAAAGTCTTTGGGTACAAATAGTTTCTAGGTTAGGTTCTAGCCCCTAGGTTCCATTTTGCCCACAAATACCATACAAAATATTTAATAAGTTAAATTTAATAAGCTTTAAAAACAAAAAAAGCTGGCTTAGATAGTTATCTGTGATTTATATGACCAAAACCAGCATTATACTTATACTAAAATTACTTCAGTGTGTTTCACATATAAAGTCCATAAAGTAGGCCACCAGTGATATATTGTAGCGCTGTTCTTACCAAGACAAGAACCAGACTTCCACTTCCAAGCAACACCCAATGATTGTTCAGCCATTTTCATAAAGCATTGGACGTTTTCCTGAAGGGCCACATCAGCAAGCAGACGGTGTCCAACATACTCCAAAAAATGTCAATCACTCGCAATACATATCAATGGCTATGTACGCATTGTGAGCATCGGTCTGTTTCTTATTATTGGTTTTGACACACTCTTTTATTTAATATATTAAATGATTGAATGCACTTCAATCTGGCTACTGTGCTCTTGTGCACTCACATATACACCCACAAATTGCCTGACATGCTCAGTCATAAGAAGAAGAAAAAACGTGGCTTTCTAAATAAACCAGTGCCATTAAGCGACACTGTGTCTCGCTTCTCATTAGAGAGATTTCCATTGGGATTCTGGGATGTTTTCGCTGGAGCCACTGTTTTGTAGGTGGAAGTCAGAGCCAGTTACTGCCGCTCTCAGCTGTTGTTTTGTGTTCAGATAGTGGGAAAGGGTGTTTTGTTTTTTAGCTGAGAACAGGACTACAGGAATGATGTAGGTCAAGAGTTTGAGTTAAGGAGGGAGCAGTTTGGATGATTGTACCTCTGAAAGCATGTGATTGGAATTGGAAGTGAAGTTAGGGAAGTTTGGGGTGGATGTAATGCAGATTCAAACTTTGTGTTTTTAGTTCAGCCATGCTGACTCCACATTTACTGTAGCACCCACACACCAAGCTGTGAGTCATCCTGCTGGACCTCAGTTTGTGTGTGTGTGTGTGTGTGTGTGTGTGACTGAATGAGTCTGCATGTGTGTTCATCTCCATAGCAATCTGTGGAGCAATTGTGTGACCTGCTGTAACGTAACCTCCAACAGTGACATTAATGTTTTACATCTTTATGATGTAAATGGTATATCATATTCAAGTCTACATTTTAACCACCAATCAGCACCTTTAGAGTACATGGTTTATGCACGACCTATATCTTTATTGGTTTCAAAATGATTCCAAATCCACTGTAGCGCCTAGCTTTCAAAATATATATCACTTTCGCAAGCTTCTGCAAAGAGTGCTTGCTGTGCTGCAGTGCATCTGAACATGTGGAACCAATCTGGCCGGTCACTAACGACTTGAGCAGGTGACAGGAGACATCTAGACTGACCACAAATTAACTGTAATTATAAGTAGGGTACCCTTGTTTGTATGTCTGCATGCACCACAACCTCAAAATGTCATTCTCTATTGTTGTCTAAATTATGTCTCATAATTGTTTTTTATACCGATTCTAAACAAAATAGACAGATAGCTGACTGCTGGCAGAATAATATCAGGGTGAGTCACTGAGAGTGGGACTGCACCAAACTAAATGAGAGAAAGAGACAGACATACAACTATACACGAATGAGCATATCTTAATGAACTTCTGCCTCAGCAGTGTACTTCTCCATTTGCTCTCTAATTTTTCTTTTACTAATTAGGCCCTGTTAATGCTGATTCTTAAATAAGTGCTTTTTTAAGCATTTACTGACAAAAAAAAAACCATCTTGGTGCTCATAAAATCCCATATCAATGTTATGGTATCTGAGTGCCTAAACTAGCCTATAACTGCACACTATAGAGGCAGGAAAAAAGCAAATTACCATGTAAAGTTCCTCTGTCAGCATCTGGTTTGGAAGAACAGGGTAAGACACACTTCAAAGCCTCTTACCTTAGTGTTGCATTTCACCCTTATTGGAGCTGAAGGCATTCTGTCCGTCTCCCAGCTATGTTATTATAACACAGAGTCTTTCTCTGAAATGTTTGGCTTATTAGCTGGTTGGATGCTCTCTTATTTAAAGCAGAAGTTCACTGCAAGTGCCAACATTAACTGTTAGCTATTCATCAGAGACCTTCAATTCATTTAGCCTGTTAAAAGTCTTGGTACTGGACTTCTTTAGGCAATTACATGTGAGTGCTGTGGAAAAATACGGACCAAGGCGAATCTTTAAGTTACAAGAACAACGTTACTTAAGGGTATATACTTGCAGAGCAATTGCAAAGCCAGCCACCCCCTCAGCCTAATAATACAAGTGGGTTATTGGTGCTGTCATAAAGCCAGAGAATTAGTGTGTTCACACCTTGCCCCTTATCCATTTCCTCAACAAAAACCAAGCAAGTTAGTGCAAAGAGCCAAATGGACTTGCCAAAATCCCCTATAGGTTGTTTTTTTTTGTTGCTTGGAGCATTGTACATTATTGTGCTAGAGCGTCAAAATTTATGACTCCAAAGAAACTTTATTTCTCTTCTTTTCTCATTGTGCTGAATGCGTGTGAGTGTGTGCCAGCTTGGAGAGAGTGTATAGTAGAGGTAGCCCTGTGTGTTGGCTGCACTGAAACATCTGGCAGTAAACGTCTGTGAATAGCAAAGATCTGTTACCTTTAGTGACCTCAACCCTTTCAGCTCTAAGTTATGTAAAGAACTTCCTAACAGTCTTCCCAATTCATGCATCCTAAAAACAACTTTGGGATCTGCATTAAATCATTCAACTAATGTATCATTTGGCAACACTCACTTTCATGTTTTTATGTATCTCATCACTGACTGTTATCCTAGTCCAATTTTTCCTTTCCTCTTCACCTTATGTTGACCTTGTGCTTGAGCTCTATTCAGTAATTTGTGGGAAAGCGTGTGCTGAATAAAATGATACATCTCTAATATATATATATATATATATATATATATATATATATATATACACTATATTGCCAAAGGTATTCGCTCACCCATCCAAATAATCAGAATCAGGTGTTCCAATCACTTCCATGGCCACAGGTGTATAAAATCAAGCACCTAGGCATGCAGACTGTTTTTACAAACATTTGTGAAAGAATGGGTCGCTCTCAGGAGCTCAGTGAATTCCAGCGTGGAACTGTGATAGGATGCCACCTGTGCAACAAATCCAGTCGTGAAATTTCCTCGCTCCTAAATATTCCACAGTCAACTGTCAGCTGTATTATAAGAACGTGGAAGTGTTTGGGAACGACAGCAACTCAGCCACGAAGTGGTAGGCCACGTAAACTGACGGAGCGGGGTCAGCGGATGCTGAGGCGCATAGTGCGAAGAGGTCGCCAACTTTCTGCAGAGTCAATCGCTACAGAGCTCCAAACTTCATGTGGCCTTCAGATTAGCTCAAGAACAGTGCGCAGAGAGCTTCATGGAATGGGTTTCCATGGCCGAGCAGCTGCATCCAAGCCATACATCACCAAGTGCAATGCAAAGCGTCGGATGCAGTGGTGTAAAGCACGCCGCCACTGGACTCTAGAGCAGTGGAGACGCGTTCTCTGGAGTGACGAATCGCGCTTCTCCATCTGGCAATCTGATGGACGAGTCTGGGTTTGGCGGTTGCCAGGAGAACGGTACTTGTCTGACTGCATTGTGCCAAGTGTAAAGTTTGGTGGAGGGGGATTTTGGTGTGGGGTTGTTTTTCAGGAGCTGGGCTTGGCCCCTTAGTTCCAGTGAAAGGAACTCTTAATGCTTCAGCATAGCAAGACATTTTGGACAATTCCATGCTCCCAACTTTGTGGGAACAGTTTGGAGCTGGCCCCTTCCTCTTCCAACATGACTGTGCACCAGTGCACAAAGCAAGGTCCATAAAGACATGGATGACAGAGTCTGGTGTGGATGAACTTGACTGGCCTGCACAGAGTCCTGACCTCAACCCGATAGAACACCTTTGGGATGAATTAGAGTGGAGACTGAGAGCCAGGCCTTCTCGTCCAACATCAGTGTGTGATCTCACAAATGCGCTTCTGGAAGAATGGTCAAAAATTCCCATAAACACACTCCTAAACCTTGTGGACAGCCTTCCCAGAAGAGTTGAAGCTGTTATAGCTGCAAAGGGTGGACCGACGTCATATTGAACCCTATGGATTAGGAATGGGATGTCACTTAAGTTCATATGCGAGTCAAGGCAGGTGAGCGAATACTTTTGGCAATATAGTGTATATATATATATATATTAAATATTGTAAATATTGTATATATATTAAATTGGAAAACGAATTCATGTGCTAGGAGACCTTTGGGGTTATGAAGGAGCACAGCCACAATTGTTTTATTGAGTATTCATAATACACTAATAGTCAGTGTGTTCATGCAATGGTGAAGAAGAATATGAATAGTTAATAAAATGTTAATCCAGTCTTCTATATCAAATCGAAATTACACTTTGGCAAGATGGTATTTAAAAATATTATCGGTATACTAAGCGGAATAAAACGGCAGTTGGCATTAGAAAATTATTTTTGCACTGATAGGGGTCATAGAGTGCTTATAAAAGATGTGGAGTTGATCACTTTATTAAAAAAGAAAATAGTTTGAATTGTGCTGAATGATACAGCTCACCTTAACTTTTGCCAATAGAACAAAATCGATAAGAAATAAAAAAAAAATTTCAGTAGAATTTGTGATGAAGCAACAGGGTTAAACTACATGTTTTCCTCATTCTTCACACATATAACAGATGTTGTGCACATGGTTACAGAGGCTTGAGCACATTAATAGTGTGGGATACTGGGTGTGGCAGCTTGTCACGCAAGAGAGCAGAGTATTGTGTAATGTATGCAGTTGTAATGGTCTGATGTACACGCCATGATGCCATCCATCTGGTAGTAATACTACAACAGTGTTGAACTCACATTTAATCAGCTGTGGTAAATGACATGCTGTCAGAAGTACCAGGAGTCACCAGGAGTAGTAATGTTTTAGTTGCACAGACTGTTTGTTCTATGATGTAATTGATTAGGTCTATAAGTGAAATGAAGTTTTACTGTATTGAAGTGAACACGATGTTATTCACTATGAAGAGATATGCTCTAAAGAGATAGATTAATTAAACGGATAAATAAAGCTACAGTACAAATAAGAGGTGCACTGTTCAGGTTTTTAGGAAGCTTGCCAAAAAGATTCCCAGGACATCTGAGACTAGAGGTGTGCATCAGGTCTGGGATCCTGCATAGCAAAAGTTATTCAAGCTTGATGTATTCTTTGATGTAGGCATGGGTAAGTGGTCAGGTATGAAGCTTAAAGGATAAATAAAGACTTGCTGGATGCAGATATAGTGTCCATTCATTTATATGTAGTTAATACCATGTCTGAATTTTTATTAAATTAAATATTAAGTAAAAAACAAACAGAAAGTAAGACATATTTATGGGTAAGAGTCTATCAGCATGGAACATCTTGACTTGGCAATATTTTCCCACTCATTCTTGGAAAAACATTTGACGTCCATCAAATTGTAAGAACATGTACTGTGCATAGCTCAGTCAGGTCACAACAGATTTTTGATTGGATTCAGGTCTGGACTCTGGCTAGATCATTCTAAAGCACTGATCTTCTTTTCAAAGCTATTATTTTGTTGATTGCGAAGAATGCTTTGGGTTATTGTCTTGCTGAAAGGTGAAATCAGAATTGCTCAAATCAACTGGCATTTGTAGCCATGATTCCCTCCACCCTGATAAAAAGCATATGAAGAAAAGCAGCCGTAAAGCCTGATGCTGCCACCACCATGCTGCGCCGTGGGAATATTGTTATTTTATGGTGTGTTAATTATGGAATTCTTCTACGTTTTGGAATTGGATTCATCAGACCATGACACATTTAACCACATTTAAAACAAACATTTATTGCTCACTATGGTAGACATGCTAAAATGCTATTGTGGTTCAAGCTTTAGATGTTCTGCGTTTTAGAGTTTGACCATTGAAATCTGAACAGCTCATGTCCTTTCCTTCCACAATGATATACATATCTCAGTTATCACCTGGTTCTGGGGTCTTTGGTGTTGTACAGGTGTCCAAACACAAATTGTTATAACTGAAGAAGGCATTTAGTGATGGATAGTATCCTTCACTGGAACTATGACTCTTAGCCCAAACCTGTTCACATGGCATTGTACTTGCTCACAAGCAAGGTCTTGGTCATGGTTTCCCAAGAATGGTGTGGAAGAACTCGAGTGGCCTGCACATGACCCTGACCTCAACACTGTCAGGATCAAATAAAATGCCAAGTGCACCCCAGGTTCTCTGGCTTGACATCAGTAATACTTTCGTTCTTGAATTGTGTTCAAATTCCAAAATCTAGTGGAAAACCTTCCAAGATGAGTGGAAGTTTTTAAAGCAGTGAAGGGTTAGGTATTCCATGTTAATGCCCATGGTTTTGGAATGGGATGCTCAACAAAGACATATGGGTGCGATTGTTAGGTGTCGACATCCTTTTGGATATATAGCGTATCTGATTGATAAAAGCGAAACCTGGTTAAAGAGTAAGCCAGTCATTTTCCTATAGCAAATCAAATATTCAGAGAGACATGACAAAATGGGATTTACTGTACTGGAGAAAAAACTTACTTCCTTTGCAGATGGTGCATGCCATCAATCAGACTTGCTTCAATCAATTCAAAAATGGAACCGCAGCAGATTCAGGCACCACTGTGGAACTCAAGATGACCTAAAAAAAAACTCTTTAAAGGACTCTAATTCATTTCATGACTTTTTAAATAGAACTTTAAAATTGAGTGAAAGTTAATAAACATCATATGTGTTTTTTATCTGTAGGAAATACAGCATGAAACTTGGCCTGGGTGAAAAAACAGACTATTGCAAAAAGATTTCCCTCATTCTTTCATTATTCACCATTACAAAATATCATAATTATCATCATTATTTAGTCACAAGGCCACTTTCTCCCAAAGTAACAAAAATAACTGATGTTATGCCATGAATCTTTTGGTGCAGCTAGCTATCTTTAACTAATTTAACTTTCAGTTCCTTGTCCAACATTCCCTCCAGAGAGAACTTGGCCGTGCTGGATCTTGAACCCTGATCTTCTGGTGAACAACCCAGAGCCTTAACTGCTTAAACTATCACTACACCCAAATGTTTCGCATATTTCAACTTATTATCAAGCTGGGGTCAGAGCGCAGTGTCAAGCCATGGTACAGCACCTCTGGAGCAGGTGGGGTTAAGGGCCATGCTCAAGAGCCCAAAATTGATAGCTTAGCAGTTCGGAGGTTTGAACCCTGACCTTATGATCAGTGACCCAGCACCTTGACCACTGAGCCACCATGTCCCTACATAGATACATGCATATTCTGTGTGCACATCTGTGCATTGCAAGCAATATGTGTTATTGTGTGTGATAGATATTTTGGTTACCCTGGCAACTTATATGAAATTATTGAAAAATAACTGCTCCTTGGTCTAAATCAGAGAAAGCATAACATACAAATGTTATCTTTATAGAGATTGGAATAGAAAAGTGTATTATAAATAGCAGTGGTGGGCTGTCAGGGCCAGCAAGGCCTTCTCTGCTGGCCTAAACAGCAGTGATCTGAATCACTGACTTGCATTTTAATATATTTAATATATTTTTCTATGAATGTGTATTAAATTCCCAATAGTCTATTCTCTACATTTCGTAGTTTTTCTCTTGGTTGTGCTGCTTCCAGTAGTGTATATTTATGATAAGAGTATTTATCCAATCATATTTCAGTCAGGGTGGAAGAAATCTGCCTTAAGGCCGTAGCTTAAAATAACTGGCAATGAAATTGTTACCTTAACCAATCAGATTTTGAGTTGGCGTCACTGTGGCCATCTAGCAGGAATACGATTACATCAGCAATTTCCTGTCCTCTGATTGGATAATTGGAGTAGTCAGAGGCAGCGAACCGAACATTGTTTCTATATTCGCTGCGTCTCATTTCGGATGCTGCGTCCTCCGGAGATTGCAGTTTGCTGCATACGTCATCAAGAATGTCTTTTTTGAGAAAAGTAACTGTAATAAAACCTTGTGAGGTGTGAAATACTGTAGACTAATTTCTTTTTTACTTTGCTTTTTATCGGTAGATTAGTATCTATTGCCGTGGCATTATGATGATGGTATAGAGGTGGATTAATTTAGCAAGGACACCAGTGAAGGCCTAGGTGTGAAATGCACGGCCCACCACTGATAAATATACATATAAATATAATAAGGGGCCTTGGTGGCTTGGCATGTTTGCCATACACCACCAGGGTTGGGGGTTCGATTCCTGCCTCTACAATGCGTGTGTGGAGTTTGCATTTTCTCCCCGTTCCTCCAGGTACTCTGGTTTCCTGCTCCAGTCCAAAAACATACATTGTAGGCTAATTGGCATCCCTAAATTGCCCGTAGTGTGTGAATGGGTAAGTGAGCATGTGTGGCCTGAATCTCCTGGGATGGGCTCCAGTTTCCCCATTAAGCAGTGGGATAAATGGTGTATAGAATGGATGGATGGATAGATATAGTGTAGATCACCTTGCTCTCCATTCAACTTTGTACAGGAGGTTATCATTCACACAGGCTCAGGAATAGTATATAATAGTTGTATAAATACATGTGTGTATGTGTGTGTGTGTGTGTGTGTACAGTATATACAACCACTGGTCACTTGAATAGAACATCTGTTCATTCATGCTATTATGCATTCAACCAATTACGTAGCAGCCGCATTCAGATACAGGTGAAGGCGCCGATGTTAATGTTCACATTAAACATAAATGTGATCTCAGTGACTGGCTTTTTGTTGGTGCCAGATGGAGTTTTTCACACACAACAGTCTCTACAGTAATACAGAGGCATCCAGTTCTGCAGTTGGACATGGATTGTTGATTAAAAAATAAAGGTCAGAGGAGTATGACCAGTTCTGTAAATCAAATCTGCATTATTTTATTCATTGTTCTGCTGATTAGATACATTTATTAACACTTACATGAACGAACAGACCGGTTCCTATTAAAGTGAGTGTATATGTGTGTAGTATCTTTTCTACTGTAGTTCTGAAAAAATACAGACTAGTACTGGAATGCATCGTCCTTTTTATGAATCTCAACCAGAAGGAAAGTTCTTGCTTCCTCAAAAAGTGAAACCGGAGAAAATTGCACTTTTAGGTTGACTTCCAATTTAAGTGAAAGATAATTTCTACATTTATAACCTAATCAACTTATTTTGTAAAAAAAAAAAAAACAGAATTAGTACCGAAAGGTAATGAATTTTAAGTTTACAATAGGAGATGTGTATTCACCTTGATTATTAGCATCATCCACATCCACATCAGTCTCAGTTGCATCACCTGAGATGAAGACCACTCTTAGTGTTTAACCACAAGCCTTAACTCACTCACATGACTGATCTCTGTTCATGCTAACATTTGTGCTGACATTCAGTCAGTTTAGTTCTGACAGCTATCTTTCTGGTTACTGATGTCGTTTTACTAGGTCATTTAAATAGTTTTAAAGGCTTGTCTGCTGTCATATATAACTGTTTTGATAAGGTGAAAGTGCAGGACATTTTGACAGCCAGTATCTGATCACAATCTGAACTGATTAGGCTCATGTCCGTTTTGCTGTAGCATGTAATCCCTATGCAGGTGTGTTCATGTTTTTGCACATGCATGTACCCCCTATGCAACACCCAGACATAATACAGAACAAAAACAGACTTCCCTTTACAGACATATTCTTTCTTTCTCTTACACAATCCTTTAAGCACACGTGCATATACATCATCCACTAGCTAAAGAAAATAATCATGCCACACGTCACAGTTTTATGCAGCGTGGCTTGAGGCATTCCAGCGACAGGGCGGCCATCTGTAATACATATACTCAGTACAGTTGCCTGTTTATAGAACTCACTGATTACAGTGTTGTGTGGTAGGTCTTGAAATGCTACAAGTAGCATGAAATATGGACCAAATCAACAGCATATGAGGCCAGTGTACCATTCCAGGTTTTTTAATTGATGCTGTAGACAAATGAAGACAAATATTGGGTTTTAAAAGAAACATCCAACCTAAAACACTCACATTATTAATGAATTATAATTGATATGTGATCTTCAGGAGTATCTTTTATTTTTATTTATCTTGTATTGAATTTCGTTGGGTTTTGTCCATGACCATGTTGGAACATTTTCTACATTACCCACAATGCTGTTTGACTACCTACTGATAGTGTGATTTAGATCGATGGGATTTCATCTGTAAATAAAAAGTCACTCAGCTCAACTTTCATGCTTAATTCAACATCACACTCAACATCATCACCATCATGTTTCTTATCTAGGAGATTGAGTCGATCTGAGCCGTTGTGATTACTCAGACCAACTGCACCAAACAATACATAAGCTAAAAGTACAGAATTGTATAAACACAGCAGAACTATGTAAATGTTTCAGGGTGCTGATTTACTACATTAAGTATTACTTATGTCAGAATCCATAGACCAACCATGAATGCCGCTCCGTTACAGTCAATATACTTAAAAGAGGCTTTTAACTATAATAGTGAAATTTCTTAAACCTAATCTATTATCTATGGATAATACCACAGACTGTGGATAACTAGAAAGAAGAACTTGCATATAATAATAATAATAATTTGTTGAGCATTTAAATCCTTCAAGTTAAATGTATTTGCAAATCAGGCAGGGAAACATGTCCTTGGCCATGGGAATTACATGTACAGTACAGTACAAATGTTGTGGAGACAGGACTGGGAAAAAAATTGCTCAGTAAAGGAAAAGAGTATTTGGGCCACAATATTGCTAGTATACATGTGGTCACGATTTCTTTTGGACATATCTGTAATGTTTCTCAGCCACATATCTGGCTTGATAATGATTAACAAAAGAAGAGAATATATATTTTTAAGTACAACTTAGGCCATACTTGGTCATACTTGGAGATGAAAACTGCATCCTTTCACAGCTTTTGAAAGTACCATTATTTTATGCTAGTAACTAATCTATCCCAGGTGATACAGTGATACAATGAGGTCATGGAATGTCCCATGCATGATGAAGCAGTTAGTTAATGCGTTCCATGTAGCATCACTAATCTTCCTGAAACAGTTCCCATGAGAAAGACCCGTATAGTATTACAACAGGCACCTGCAATCTACGCAAGGCAAACAATCTTACATGAAACAGCACTGGGGAATGGTCCGGTCAAGTCCATGTGTCAGAGGTGGAAAAATGTTATTAAGCAATTTACCAAAACTCTCATAATGTCCCAGTTTGCACTGCAAAATTGTGGTTTTAATAATGTTTTCCTGTCAGAGTTTAATAACTCACTCCATCAAAATGTGGCTTAATGTATAATCAAACAAAATAGCTAAATTAGTTGAGTCTGAGAAGCCAAAATTGCATCATAAAAATGACTCAAAGAATTGCCTGACGTTATGAGAATAAAATAACAGTGTGTTCCACTTCAAAATTGACATATCCAACGGTGCATTTGTTTCATTTGTGATTTAACGTGTACAATGCAGCAGCTCTCCATAGTTTGGATCCAGGCGTGCTGCCGTCACAGACATTGTTTCCACATTACTCTTCACAATTCTCTGATTTTCTCATCTCAGATTTACGTCCCACTCTGCTTCTCTCTCTGTGTTATGCACATTTAACATCAGAGCATTTTCCATTCAGAAGCATTTGTCCTTGCTTGACATCCTTGCTATTTACAGTGTGACTCTAATTTTCTCTAGGTCATGGTTTAATTGATCCATTCTATGTAAACAAATGGCAAAAAGTAGAACAGTCTGAAAAGGATTCTGGATAAAACCATAGAAGGGGCTTTGCTTCAGGTAAGTTGTTATGTTGTATAAAATATAAGAAGTGTATAACTGACATGTGTATGTTATTAAGGGGATGAAGAGGAAGACTACTGTCCCTCTGGTACTTCATCATGTGACTATGACAATTTTGCTTCCCAATTTTGGTGAACCTGTTCTTGGCTGACAGACGTGGATCCTGCTGTAAATGAACAGGTGTGCATGAGCTCTTAAGAAAGTAGCTGGTTAGTGTATACGTATGTTATAGCTAGAAGCATATTTGACACACACAAAGAAAAAAAGAGGATAACGGTATGCTATTTATATTGGCCCAAAGAAGAAATGTTGTGCTGGTGTCAGTGTGTTTAGTGTAGAGGCTGACTGGGATCTGGTATGAAACTCCTACTTGTTCTTACTCTGGAAGAGTCGAAGCTTCTGTACAGTAGGTGAGGAACCTGGGAATGCAACAAAACAGTTACTGAGGTGCTAAGGAAACTCAATGTCAGCAACAGATTGCTATTATGAAAAGAATCTGAGCTGTATCGACTTTCAAATGTTGACCCTGTAAAGTGATCCTGGGAAACTCGACCTCAAGTTGATCCAACCATATGTACAACTGTGTCATTTATTTCCATTTTGCCATGTGTGCATCATGACAATATATAAATTACCCCTCTGCTATAGATATCATTTATCATTGTTGCAGATAAGACCTGTCATGAACCAACAAATGTCAGCAACCTGACCCCTGGGTCATTGCAACAGCAGTCATTAGTGTCTAACAAACACAGGAGGGGGAACATGTAGCCTTGAGGGATGCCTGTGCTTATAAACAAGCAGTTAGAAATTGAGGCCCTGGTCCAAATGGAGCACTTGAAGTCCTCAATTTTCTGTGTCATCTAAGTCCACAAGGCTGTAGGGTGTCTATTTTTCATTTCAGGGACAAGAAGTAAAGCCTGTATTTAAGCAGACTACTGCTTAGCCACTATTTGCAAAGGATCAAGGTTTGTTTAAAGCAAGGCAAGGAGGATGCAAAAATGTTAAAATATAAGTGTTTGTTGTTTACTTAAGTTGTTGTCCAGCAGCTATAGATATAGAATAGCTTAGAAATACTGTAAGAAAAAACAAACAAACAAACAAAGAAAAAACACCTTCCTATCATTCAGTGTGATCTAATGTGATCTTGAGCAGGATTATTAATTTATTTTTTTTATAGATTAAGATTGATTTGTCTGTGAATTTCTTTCTGAATGGAAAACAAGTCTGAAATTCTTATTCAAATGCCATAGTTTTATTCTTATTAAAAGGTATAATCCATAATTAATATGTAACATGCAGCATACACGCATAATTGATCCGACACGGTTGTGGGTAACTCGGAAAGTAGCATATCCTTTTTCATGGTAAATTTCATGGAAATAAGCTCTCACTATGGCACAGACCTTAATGCCAAATCTACTAAAGGACATAATCCAAAGCCAGTCCTCTGTGTCATCTTCTGAGAATTCAGAGGTCCAGAAGTGCCATAAACCCATAACAAGGAAAACATCACTGTTTCAGAAGTCATAAGGGCCTTGTCAACAGGTTGTATTTATACAGTCGATTTATAGACAGTGGGCAAGTTGCCCATTACCTTTACTTTCCAGCTTCAAATCATTTCAATTCAATTCAGTTAATTTTATTTGCGTAGCCCTTTTAACAATGGACATTGTCACAAAGCAGATTTATGGAAATATAGAAATTCAGGATGTAAATGATAAATCTTAAGTTTAAAGTCAATTTAAATTTATGTCTCCCTATGAAAGAAATATTGAACATTTCTATTTAGGTGATATAGATGTAGACATAAGAAAAAAATATTTTAAAGATGTTATTAGAGATGTGAAGGAAGGTGTTTGCGTCAAAGTATTTGTAATATACATGTTGTCCACATTAAAAGGATCACCTTCATTTGTTATGTTTTTTGTTTTCTCCCAATTATTTCCCTTTCCCTTTTATTTCATCTCATCTTTTCGAACCCCTCATTTTCCCCTGTCTTCTCAGCCCATCATGTACAATCGTTAGATAATTTATGTAAGAAAGAGACAGAAGATATTTATCACAAGGCAGATTATTTGTTGCATGGCTCTTGGCCCTTGCATCAGCAAAATCCAACATGTTCTTATGTCTAAAAGCTTTCTGCATGGTAACTTAAATTTACAGTAACATTAGAAAACCCTGGATTACCTCCTTTTTTTCCTTCCATCATACTTCTGATGAAAGAACTTCTTTTGAAAAGCACAATCCTAATGCTAATGAAATGCTACTGCTTACTTTTCTCCATCTCAATCTGTTTCTTAGTGCTGTATCATTTCCTTTTCATGAGTTGGGTTAGTTGGGAGTGTTAAAGGTCTTTAGTGTCTTATCGCAAATTAATTAATTAATTCATTCATTCATTCATTCATTCATTCACTCACTCATTCTTTCTTCTATAATCTTTGTCCTGGTTAGACTCAAGATCTAGAGCCTATAACAGGAATGCTGGCAAAGAGTTGGAAATACATCCTGGTTAGTATGACAGCCCATAGTAGAGCACCACACACACACACACACACACACACACACACTCATTCCCAGTCCACATAACTGGATTTCTCACTTAAACTGAGCAATACGAAATAAATTTCCTAGTCGTTAGTAATATACTGTACGATGCTATTGCTAAGGAGACTTGAGCACTGAAGCACAAACCCTTTAGCTAGCATTCTCCCTTTGGGTTTATTGTGTATTAACTTTTGTCACGTTACTTTTGAGGTAACCAAGTTTCCACTGTGGCTACTCATACTATTGTTAGTATGGTTGTATAAATGTTATAAGCCTATTCATTTCCAGTTGTAGTCTAATGTGCTTCATAACTTGCTTCATTTTCTTCTCTTCTTAAATGTAGCCATTTAAAATGCATAGCTGCCATTTTCTCTGCTTCCTGGAAAAGGTAATAAAGCTGCCTGCACATTCTGCACATTACAATTTTCAATATTGTTTTCCTAGCTTCCTACTTTCCTGCATATATCATCCATCTGATCCATGTAGTTTTATGAAAAATCTCAGTGCTTATTGTGAGCCTTTTTGCCCGCAAACTTGATAACGGTGTGACAAATCATCGTAACATTTTATTAGAAACCATCATTTGCCCCAGAGGAGTTTGCTCTAATGAAAACCACCCCTGAGCTGTACTTCCTTCAAAGGTCCAACTTTCCTGTAATATCAGGAGGCCTACTTGGGAGTTTCTAAGAACTCAAGAGCAAAGGGCAACAAGAAAAAGTGACAGGGATTTGAGGAAAGCCAGAGCATGTTATTCATTG
This sequence comes from Hemibagrus wyckioides, assembly GCF_019097595.1. Taxonomy (NCBI): domain Eukaryota; kingdom Metazoa; phylum Chordata; class Actinopteri; order Siluriformes; family Bagridae; genus Hemibagrus; species Hemibagrus wyckioides. Next base: position 12,021,735 of record NC_080737.1, on the reverse strand, counting down.
TACCATCTAATGTCCCTATCTTCTCAGAAGAGCAAGATCCAAACGTGTTCGTGTCATTCCAGTGTAAGCATGAATTTGACTGCTGAGTTCTTTACACCACTTTTGCAGGATTATGGGTAAAAATTTGGATATGGTTAGGAGAGATCACCTCTATTGGCCAATAAAGTTACGTTTGCCATTCTTAAACATACAGTAATTGTCCTACAATGAATATTTACAAAATGTTCAGGCTCCACTTCTTACACTGCTGTAGAACAATGTCCAAGCTAACCTAAAGTTTATTTCCCTTTTGGTTTCTTTAACCATTTTTACTTAACCAGATCATTTACAGCATTCTTTAGCATTAACCTCTAAGCAACTTTTATTAATAAACTAAAGTAAGCTATGACTTACTTTGTGACTGAAATAATAAAATCATCAGTCACTGGTGGAGCTGTATCAGGCTGAACAAAGAGCCAAGGAGATTTATATCTCACAGGTGACTTGAAAACACCTGGAAATCTTTCAGGTGGAGTTGGAATCTCTGACTGGACATAGAGAAGACCATTTTCTCAGCCTCAAAAGCATGAGCTTAATTTTACAAATTGATAATATGGATATTGTTAAATGAATGTGTTTATTATTTCGTATATTTGAAAAAAAAAAAAACATCATTCAGTAAGGGTTACTTTGTTAGTGTTCTTCTTCTTCTTCTTCCGGCTTTTCCCTTCAGGGATCGCCACATCGAATCATCTCTCTCCACCTATCCATATCTTCTGCATCCTCAACACTTGCACCCACTAGCTTCATATCCTCATTTATTACATCCGTATACCTCCTCTTTGGTCTTCCTCTTTGCCTGGCAGCTCCATGTCCAACATTCTCCTACCAATATACTCACTCTCCCTCCTCTGAACATGTCCAAACCATCTTAATCTGGCCTCCCTAACTTTGTCCCCCAAATGTCCAACATGAGCTGTCCCTCTGATGTACTCATTCCTAATCCTGTCCAACCTCAACATCTTCAGATCTGCTACCTCCAGCTCTGACCCCTGTCCCTTCCTCAGCGACACTGCCTCTAAACCATACAGCATGTTAGTGTTACTTATTGTGCCTGAATTCTGATGAACATTGTTTGTTCAAGATGCTTAGGTTTACTTTGGTTACTTTGATACTTACGTTTGTTTAACTAATATGCTTAAAACGCTCAAGTTTAATAAAGCCATGACATAACCTGTCACTCTTTTTGCCATATTTGGAAATCCTTTACACTCTTAAAAGGTCAGTGTTGTGTATGTGGGTGTGTTTGCTTCTGTACATGGTCATAGTTGAAATGTTATGTTACCACTTGTGTCAGTAATAGTGTTGTGTTTCACATATCCCTTCTTGCTACCAAGGAAATGTCAGATCCTTGAAGGTTTAATATACTATTTACCATGCTCAGGTTTTGAATAAGTCTGTTCCTTTTTCAAGACTAAAAATGACACTAAAATACTTCTAACTACTGAATATTAAATAATTATTAAAGGGTTACATATTGTGTCAAATTATCGTTGCAGGATCTGGAGGCATGGACAGGAACAACAAAGAAAACAAAAGTCAGAATGGTAATAAAATAACAGAAGGTGAATTGAGACATAGACAAACTGAACTACTGGCATAACAAGAACTAAGCATAACAAACTAGGCATTGCTAGGAGGTCTGGTATGGTGCAAATGTAAGCACATGGTAAAGTGCATGTCCTCCCAGCTAGACTAAAGGCAGGCCCATGCTTTGGTCTATTTAAAGAGTTCGTGATTGGATTTGCTGATAGGACGCAGGTGTCAGTAATCAGTGGAGACAGGGCGTTGGGTGCATGCTGCCAGGAACACATTTGTGATACATATGGAGCATTCAAAGCTTCCATTCACTTCACTCACTTTTTCCATCACCGCTTTAAGTGAGGTAGGAATACACGCTGGTTGGGACACCATGTACACACATATTCACACCTTTTATGCTTGTCATTCCACTTACTGGCATATTTTTGGGAGATATTAGGAAATCCGAGAACCTGGATGAAATCCACAAGAACACTAGGAGATAATGTGAAACTCCACACAGTCACCCAAGCTCTGGATTGAACCCAGGAGCCAGGAACTGCGAGGGGGCAACACTACCCACTGCGTCACTGCACCACCTTCAAAGCTTCCAGTATTTGTTTGAATGTTGGCCTGAATCCTCTTCATTGTCATAAACCAGTGATCAATTGGCTGTGTTCCTGGAGGGAGCTGAGATAGCCATACTGGATGATCTTACATAAGTTGGCTGTTCTAAAAGTGGAAAGGAACACTAACATGTTGGTTCAAAGCACACGTCAGTATCTGAGACCATCCAAGAATGGTTGGCTTATTTCATCCTAAAGCTATTGCAAAAGAGTTGTGTGTGTAATAAATTGGAACATAAATGCAGCAGAAGTAATAGCATAACATTCTTTCTCCTTGGCACAACAGTGAGACATTAAAAAGATTATCCGTAGTGTTATGTTCGAAATTTATAGAACGATCCGGAACTTAGTGCTAATCATGTGCTCACTGGACTAAACCCTACAGAGCAACATGGTTACACTGTAGGCAACAGAGACTGGGATTTGCTGATAATTTATGGCTGACTATAATTGAAGGTTACAATCAGGGAGGTGAGTGTTGTGAATGTCCACAGATGTTTTTGATAAAGCTGAGAAATTTGCAGTGAGAATATTTTTCGTGTCTCCAAAACATTATTTCCCAAATGGCTGTTGTTTCATGATGTAAAATGTTAAAAGTAACGTTTTAAATATATTATTTTTTTGTAGAGGCTTTCTGGAGAAGACCTTCTACAAAAGGGCAGAAGTATACTTTTGAGTGGTCATTAATGCAGTGTGACAAACTGAACTGCCAAGAAGTTTGTTTTGGAATAACACCTTTTTAAAAGAACAAATTATAATATAGTAAACGGTAGTTATAATATATGATTGTATATTAATATATATATATATATATATACACTATATTGCCAAAAGTATTCGCTCACCCATCCAAATAATCAGAATCAGGTGTTCCATTCACTTCCATGGCCACAGGTATATAAAATCAAGCACCTAGGCATGACTGTTTTTACAAACATTTGTGAAAGAATGGGTCGCTCTCAGGAGCTCAGTGAATTCCAGCGTGGAACTGTGATAGGATACCACCTGTGCAACAAATCCAGTCGTGAAATTTCCTCACTCCTAAATATTCCACAGTCAACTGTCAGCTGTATTATAAGAATGTGGAAGTGTTTGGGAACGACAGCAACTCAGCCACGAAGTGGTAGGCCACGTAAACTGACGGAGCGGGGTCAGCGGATGCTGAGGCGCATAGTGCGAAGAGGTCACCAACTTTCTGTAGAGTCAATCGCTACAGAGCTCCAAACTTCATGTGGCCTTCAGATTAGCTCAAGAACAGTGCGCAGAGAGCTTCACGGAATGGGTTTCCATGGCCGAGCAGCTGCATCCAAGCCATACATCACCAAGTGCAATTCAAAGCGTCGGATGCAGTGGTGTAAAGCACGCCGCCACTGGACTCTAGAGCAGTGGAGACACGTTCTCTGGAGTGACGAATCGCGCTTCTCCATCTGGCAATCTGATGGACGAGTCTGGGTTTGGCGGTTGCCAGGAGAACGGTACTTGTCTGACTGCATTGTGCCAAGTGTAAAGTTTGGTGGAGGGGGGATTATGGTGTGGGGTTGTAATTTCAGGAGCTGGGCCTGGCCCCTTAGTTCCAGTGAAAGGAACTCTGAATGCTTCAGCATACCAAGACATTTTGGACAATTCCATGCTCCCAACTTGGTGGGAACAGTTTGGAGCTGGCCCCTTCCTCTTCCAACATGACTGTGCACCAGTGCACAAAGCAAGGTCCATAAAGACATGGATGACAGAGTCTGGTGTGGAGGAACTTGACTGGCCTGCACAGAGTCCTGACCTCAACCCGATAGAACACCTTTGGGATGAATTAGAGCGGAGACTGAGAGCCAGGCCTTCTCGTCCAACATCAGTGTGTGACCTCACAAATGCGCTTCTGGAAGAATGGTCAAAAATTCCCATAAACACACTCCTAAACCTTGTGGACAGCCTTCTCAGAAGAGTTGAAGCTGTTATAGCTGCAAAGGGTGGACCAACGTCATATTGAACCCTATGGATTAGGAATGGGATGTCACTTAAGTTCATATGCGAGTCAAGGCAGGTGAGCGAATACTTTTGGCAATATAGTATATATATATATTTATATATATATATATATATATATATATTTATATATATATATATATATATATATATATATATTAGTGTCTCTCTGATTGACAGTTGAGACAGTAACTCCATCCCCCCCAACCCTGTGGTATCACTGGGATTAAAATGTACAAATCTCCAGGCAATAAGGTGTGAATACTTTTCTGCTATGCCTCTCTGTAGCCATTTTGTAATAACTTTATACCAACTGTTTAAAATAAATTTTAAAAATTCTAGTTTTGAAATAACATCAACAGTGTTGAATAGGCACTTATGGGGCTTACCTCATCTCTGGCATCAAGGCAGGATACACCCTGGACAGAGTGCCAACCCATCACAGGGCACACACACTATGGGCAATTTAGAGACTCCAATCAGCCTAGAAGCATGTCTTTGGACTGTGGGAGGAAACCCACCAAGCACAGGGAGAACATGCAAACTCCACACACACACACACACGGTGAGCAGGAGCAAGACTCAACCCAAGGACCCTGGATGTGTGAGGCAAACATGTTAACCACTAAGCCATCGTGCCGCCCATCTAAAATCTATTACTCCATAAACATTTTTAATAATTTATCAGTCAGCTTCTTGAACATGGTGTTGTCAACCATTGTCATGGTCAAAATTCCTCAAAAACAAACAATAATAAATAATAAAGAAATTATTACAAAATGAATGAATAAATAACTAAAGCTGTATGACTTATTTTGTATGAAATGGTAATTATTCAAAGGTCAAAGTTAGCTTTCATACCTGTGGTTACAACTCCATTGAACTTCATTTGTATGAACTTCATCTGAATAACATCACCCCTCACCCCACTTTGAATTCTTACATTTTTTCTTTCATAAGATCAAAATTCATTCATCACTCTCTGTGTGTAAATTCAGCCTCAAACATTCAGTCTCTTTCTTGCACCATAACTGAGCAAAACTGCTAATTAAACTGTTAGATATAACTTGGCTTCTTCTTGCTTGCTTGCTTTAAATTATGAATCTGTGGTAAGTGAACAGCTGGAAGACACTATGCACTGGGTGATGGTTTACTTAAAGAGGGGTGGCCATGTAATTTAAGATTTTGATCGTTACAGTGAGGTTGTTTGGGTTTAAAAGACCTCTGCATGCAAGTTTGCGAGGGAATGTTTAAGGTTAAATCCGAACAGGGTGGGGTGTGTCCTAAATATGACTTTCTCTCTTTTTGCTGGAGGAGTTCCATGTGTCTCGCTGATTTACAGCCCTTAGTTGTTTTGCTCCAATGTTACAATGGCTACATGTTCTACACTGCCCTTTAACACCTTTTTGCTTATATGAAATACAGCAATCAGTTATTTGCTTTGTTATATTTACACTAGTAATTCAAATCTGTCAAATGCATTGAAAATGACTACCTTCGTTTGACTATACATCCCAGAATAAGAAGTGAATCTGACTCAAATTTACTACCTGACGTACTTTTCCGTTCTTTAGCAGTGGACACTGCCAAGGCCTTATCGACCAAATGAGGTGAGATTAGACGCAATCAGACCATGCAGCTAGTATTATGGTTGTTCATTTTACATACAAGATAATGAAGTCCAATCTTGGCTTCATTTTCAATATTTATGTTGACATGGCTATTACTTTTCATAATAATTTCGTCTATAATAAGTTAAACCATATCCTATATTATGTAAGCACTGATTTAGACCTAGTTGAAATGTGATACAGTAGACAATGGTCCAGCTATGCATTTACAAGGCTAAGGGGATTTCCTCAAATGGATGTAATGTGGAAGAAACCACATTTCATCCTCTTCTACAAAGGTTTTGGGAGGTCCAGTGGACAGAACATGATATCATAGTCCACAATAAAAATCTAAAAATCTAAAGCCAAAATGAAAAGCCATAACACTGGTGAAAAAAAATGTGAAATACAGTACACAAGCAGGATTGCTTTTAAATGCAGAAAACATGCTTCACAGAAATGCATAGCTTATAGGTTGAAGAGCAATCAGAGGTTATAGGTGTGTTGCAGTTGTGGCACACTGAAATGCAATGACTGTTCAAGTCACAGCCCTAAGCCATATTCAGGGCCATGGCTGTAATCAGAGAAGGGGAAAAGAGCTTGATAGTGTCATTGCCAAGAGGTAAACTGCCTACATACATCCTTTATGGCTTTAAATTGGTTTGAATTGCATAGATTGCAAGTTAAAATCCCAATGATGTCAATACCCTCTATGGCTCTAAACTCTAACTCTCCCCATCACAATGACACTAGCCAATCATGGGCATCTGCATGCAGATGAGGATAAGGATTAGTATCATGGGTGGGGTGTGTTAATGTTGTATGACCAGTAGTTGAAAAAGATACAGGTAGCTGGCTACTTTGAAGGAATGGCTTTTGTATTTCACTCCTTTTGTATTCAGTTGTGATTGCATAAGTATTCACTCTCATTGTTGTGATTCCCCTAAATTAGTTCTGGTGTAACTTGCCATCAGAAGTCACATTTGAATTACATCCTCCTGTTTGCAGTTAAAGTGTAACTTGATTTCAGTATAAACACTCCTGTTCCTAGAAGGCCCCAGAGACTGATAGAGAACATACACTACCAGTCAAAAGTGTGGACACACCTTTTAATTAAACTTTTTTTGTTTAGGGATTTATTTTCTACATTCTAGAACAATACTGGAGATTTCAAAACTATGAAATAACACACATGGATTTAAGTAATCCATATGTAATGATAACAAAAAACAACAGTCAGTTGTTATTTTAAGACACGAAGGTCAGGTGTAGTTCTTGCAAGAACAGTATTGTCAAGTGCATTTGCAAAACCCATCAAGCACCATGATGAAACTGGCTCACATGAAGACCATCCCAGTAAAGCAAGACCAAAACTGACCTCTGCTGCAGAGGAGAAGTTCATTTAGAGTTACCAGCCTCAGAAATCACCAATTAACAGC